>NW_005871535.1:569600-631677 GCF_000147115.1 Myotis lucifugus
TTGCCTAGTCAAGGACATGATCCAGTATTTCTCCTTTTCTCCTTTCCTATATTATCAATTCTCCCCTCCTTCTCCTAAATTACGAATTTTCATCCTCTCTACCGAATCATTATTCAAACATGCTATTATTTACCATCTTAAAATTTTTTCTCTTGTATCCTCTTCTTTATTTTTCCTCTAACCCTTCCATTAAGCTACTGCCACATTGTTTTTCTCTCCTTTACAAAAACACTTTTTGGAAGAGTTCAGTACTTCTCCAATTCCTTTTCTTTCCATTCTCAGGCCATTTCAACCAGGCTTTCATTCCCACTGTTCCATTAAAATTGCTCTTATCAATGCTGTTAATATCTTCCACATTGTTAAATCCACTTATCATTTCCCTGTCCTGATCTTATTTGACCTAGCAGAAGCATTTGACACTTTTGATCTTTTCTTTCTCTTGGAAATGTTTTCTTCACCTGACTTCTAGGACATCCGTTACACAGAGTCTTCCCTATTTTAGTCATTGACATCTTTATCCTTCTAGTTATTCAAGCTAAAAATCTTGGAATTATTCTTTACCTCTCTCTCTCTTGCAGCCCACATCCACTCTGTCAGTGCATCCTACCGCTTCAATCTTAAAATTATATTCTGAAGTTAAGTCCAAACATTTTTATTATGTAAGAAATTGGTATCACTATTGATCATTTCCATTTACTTTTTAATAAATTATCATCTTTTTAAAAATATATTAGCTTTTTAGAACCCACAAATACTTTTTCTTACCATATTTGAAAATATGGTTAATTTAATCTTCAAAAGGAGTATTTTTTAACAAACTCAAAGACAACCACACACATACATATACCCTCCTCACCTTTACTGCTACCATCATTGTTTGAGCCACCACAATTTCTACTAAGACATCTTACCAACACCCCTCTGACTATATATCCTACTATTCTTCTCTTACCTATTTGTTCCATCCATATTGGCCTGCTTGAATTCCCTCTCTCTGACCACTCTTCCACCACAGTCTTCATGGCTGATCTCCCCCATTTCTTTCAAGACTTTGCTCAAATGTAACCTTTTCAATGAGTTATCCCTAACCATCCAATTTAAATTGCAAACTCTCCATGCACTCCTAATCTTCCTTGTACTACTATTTTTTTAAAGGAGTATTTACTATATTTTAACATACTTATGTAATTTACTTATTTATTTTAGTTGTTATTTGACTGCCTCCTCCCACGAGAATATAAATTTGACAAGGGCAAGATGTTTATTTTGTTCACTGTTATACCCCCAGTACCTCGGAAAAACAGTGCTGGGAACATTGCAAGGACTCAAATATTTGTTGAATGAATGATATCAAGAGTTTTAAAATGGAAGAAAACAGGAATGGAACAAAGGCATATTGGGAATAAACAAGGAAAAACTTGCTTTGAACTTCACACAGTGTTTATTATGTTCTTTCGGGTGAATTCAGTCTTTTGGGTGATAGATGAATCTAGTAGATTTGAGAAGGCCGAAGATGGGGAAATCCCACCACCGCATTTCCTGTAGGCCCACATGCCTGGGACATACAAGCAAGTCAGCATGAGCATAGGCCTGAAAACCTGTGCATACATTCTTTTTCCTTCTAACTAAACTCCATTTTTAAAAAATGATACTATTTCTAGGATTTTATTTAGTGTATTTAATCTTTTAAATTGCTTAGCCAGTGAGGTGAGAGAGGTTAGAGGTTTTGAAGAGTTTGAAGAGTAGAGATGAGATGGGTTTTTATAAAAGTGGATGCACTTTATGATAATTTAAAATGTTTCACTGAGTAATATATATGTGTATACACACACACACACACAGAAAAATACACGTAAGTATATAGGTTAGCGAATTTTCACAAACCGAATATCAATGTAATCAATATCCAGAACCAAAAACAGAACCTAAGTAGCATCCCAGGTTCTTCCTTGGGCCTATTCTCTTCCAGTTACTATGTCCCACTAAGAATAGCCACTGTTATGACATCTAAGGCCATAGATGTGTTTATCTGGTTTTGTACTCCATGTAAATTAAATCATGTAGTATATGCACATGTGTGTCTTTTAATCATAATTTTGTTTATGAGATTTATCCACATTTGTTATGTGTCGTTAGAGGTTATTGCTTTTAATATAAAAAAAAATCCATCGTATAATATACCACAATTTATCCATTCTACTTTTGATAGGTGTTTGGATGACTTACAGTTTGGGGCTGTTATGAATAGAGCTACTATCTAATACATTTGATTAATGTATTTTGATGTATATATGCATGAATTTCCTAGGACACTCACATTTTTTTTTTATCCAGTCAGTGAACTCTGAGTATTCTTCAGCATGTTGTCAATATATTCACTATGTGTACTTCACTCAGATGAGAGTTACAGTTGCAGGTATTGTTACCAAATCCTTCCCTTCTTAGTGCTGTCACTAGACTTTGTCTATGCTTAAGATTCTTAACATGTATTCTGATTAAGTATACATATTCATATCTTTTATTAGATTGTGAATGCTTCTCAGTACTTTGTTTTGCTTGCTTGTGTATCCCAGCATCTGGCACAGTACCTGAAACGCAGAAAGCTGGTTGAATGAATGGTGATAACCATCGTCATCGCCAGCAGTTAACACAGCAAGTCCCCTTAGTTATGTGAACCATCTAGCTCGGGTAAAGTCTTGCTTTAGTTTGACATCTCAGGGTCAAAGGGTTAGGAATGGGAAGTGATCACTCTCGGAGAAGCCCAACACTAAGGGCTCAGAACTGAACACGCTGTGTGGTTAGAGGGAATTGCTGTGGCTTTACAAGCCTCTTGGAGATTTCATGTGTTAACAGCAGTGATTCCAAGGGATAGTGTGGGGGCCAGATATAAATAGCAGAACACAAATGGGGTAATGTGCCACTGCCAAGCTACTGCTGGGGGTGTTTATAAAAAGAAAAGCATTCCCTTCTCAGCTCTCACTGTCAACAACCTCCCATTCTGAAGACACGCTCACAACAGAGAGTGGGGAAACAGTTTGAGACCTAGCATCATTTAAATCTCCACAAGCAGAAAAGCCAGGTAAACATTTTTACTTATTTACACTCAGACTACAGCAGTGAAGAATTTAAAACAAAAACAAAACCTGGTTTCCTAGCTTTCTTGGCATATACTGCTTTGTGACAGTTATTTGCCAAGTCTTACAGACCGAATCTTTTTTGGAAAGGGAAGTTTAACACAAACGTGGCATGTTTGATATTATATTTTAATATCTTTGGTGAAACAGATAGCTCCTAAATAAAGGCAGGGACCTAGGGCCAAAGGGAAGACTATCTTCTTTTCTCTGCCTTCATCCCCATATTCAGATGCCAGGATATGGTGATGGGTACAATAAAATAGAGACTTTAGTTCAGTTCTGTAATGTTAAGTGTATTGTAAGTATGTGGCAGGAACTGTAGACCACCTTTAATGGGCCATTTATTGACTCTGGGACAGCTTCAGCCCTTAGGGCCACTTGCCCTCCTACTTACCCCTTTAGTCTCGTAAACACTGTGATGAATATTGGGCATTCAGCCAGCAGAGTTGTATAATCTTATTAGAATTGCTGCCTACCCAGTTCCTTCTTATTCTCATTCCTGCCTTCAGAAAGTTATGCAAGACACTTTATCCGTGGGCTTCTCTTGAATGTGAATATTGGGGACAAGGAGGTACCCTTGGATAACCTTCTGCTTTGTACCACTACTGGCTTCATTATCTCCATTACCCCCAAATGGGGATGACTTGATTTGCAAAGAGGATAGAAGAGTGGATGATGTGCATGGTCTCTAACCCCTGGAGAATTCTTAGAAACTGGGAGTTGGGAGACCAATTTTGAAACGTTTTTGTTTTTGTTGGTGTTAATTTCCTGAGTATGCTGAGAGATGTATTGATAGCAAGAAAATATGAGCACCAGTGACTATGGTGGGAGAGACAACATATCTAGAGAAGAATGGAAATGGATAGATTTAATCTTGAGCAAATTGCTGAAGTTCTCTGAGTTTTTGTTTCCTCATCTGTAGAATGCGGGTGTTAGACGAGCAGACAAAATCCAGGCCCTTCCAGCCATTGGAATTTATTGGTAATCACTTCCTGACCATCATGATACCTACTTCCACCCAAATGAAAATATGTATAGTGGATAGTGCTCTACTTCGGTAAGTCTCTTTTTTTAATGTCTATTAATTTGGAATTTCTTCATTTTAATTTAGAAGAGAAAAATGAAGACAGGACATTTTAAAATGGTCACCATGCTGCTGTCAGCTGTGATTCTAATGAATATCTTCCAGGTAATGTTAGAAATGGGAAGTATGTGGTCATTGGGCTAGGAACTCTTGATATAACATTACCTAAGGCATCTGTGTGGTTCATAATGCAAATGAGAGCAGATAGAATATATAAATCAGTTTTTCATATTTTCATTTTACACACTTGATACATGTTAATTATAGAAGTTTAAAAAAAATTAAAATTAAGCAAAAAGAGGAGAGTAAAAATCATCCACAATCTCTCTACTCAGAGGGGAAAGACTCTTAATTTGTTGGTGTATAGTCTTGGCTTCTCTCTCTTTCTCTCTCTCTCTCTCTCTCTCTCTCTCTCTCTAATTTACAAAATGGGTTCATACAATACATATGTTTTTTGCCTTTTTAAGTTAATACTGCGCTATAAATGTCTCTCTGGATCACTAAATATTCTGGAAATATGTATTTTTTTCAAATAAGATGACACTGCAGTATTTTGTTACATGTTTTCTATTAAATTACTATATAATGACCATTTTCTCACATGCACTATTTTTTTTTTGGTAGAACTTTTATCATTTTATTTTTTGAAGTTGAATCTTTACACATTCTGTAACATTTTTTTAATATATTTTTATTGATTTCAGAGAGGAAGGGAGAGGGAGAGAGAGAGAGAAACATCAGTGATGAGAGAAAATCATTGATTGGCTGCCTCCTGCACGCCCCCTACTGGGGATTGAGCCCACAACCCGGGCATGTGTCCTTGACTGGAATCGAACCCGGGACCCTTCAGTCCCCAGGCCGATGCTCTATCCACTGAGCTAAACCAGCTAGGGCTCTATAACATATTTTTATGTAAAATTTGAGCCAGGTATCACACTTAATCCCCTCCCCCCACATTGTTAGCTGTCATGTCACCACTGATTATTTGTCCATTGACTTGAGGTACCTCCTTTAAAATATCTTGAATTCTTAAAAAATTATCTATTTTTTAATTTAATATTCTGATCCATTGTCTATAGAACGATTATGTATTCTGTTGCCTATACTGTAGTGTGATTTTTAATTGAGATATAATTCACATAAAAATTCGCAATTCAGTGGTTTTCGTAGATTCACCATGTTGTGCATAGTTTCACTATTGTCTCATTATAGACCTTCCATCAACCTAAAAAGAAGCCCTATGGCTATTAGCAGTCAGTTCCAATTCCTGCTTCCCTGCATCCCTGGCTATCCCACCTGTCTGCTTTCTGTGTCTATGGATTTGCCTATTCTTGACATTCTGGACATTTCATCTGAATGGAATCAAGCAATGCCCATCCGTTTGTATGGCCTCTTTCCTTGAGCATAATGTTTTTAAGGTTCATCTATGTTGTAGCGTATGTTAGTACTGCATTCTTCTCATAGCTGAATAATATTCCATTGTGTGGTTATTCCACATTTTGTTTATCCATGAATCAATTTATGGACATTTGGGTTGTTCCCACTTTTTGTTCCTATGAATGAGTACTGCTGCTATGAACTTTCATGTATGTGTTTTTGTGTGAACATATATTTTTAATTATCTTGGGTATATACCTAGGAGTAGGTATATACATTGCTGGGTCATATGGTAACTCTGTGTAACATTTTGAGGAACTGCTTAACTGTTTTCCACAGTGGCTGCATCTTACATTCCCATCAGCAGTGTATGAGGCTTCAATTTCTCTACATCCTTGCCAACACTTAATTTCCCTTTTTTCTTATTAAAATAGCCACCCTAAATTATATGAAGTAGTATCTCACTGTGGTTTTGATTTACATTTTTAATATTCTTTTGCAACAAAAGTTTAAAGTGTTTTTCTATGCATTTCTATAATTTCTTTTCTGAACACTGGATCATTTCTACATTTTTGTAATAAATTTTTGGTAATTTAATTTCATCAGTATTGGCCTTTGTTTCAATTGATAAATCAGAGGAAGAAAATATATAACCAGTGTGTTCACCTAGCCTTTTGTACCTGTCCCTTTAATGTCCATCCAGTGGTCCCTGAACAGTGGTGGCATTTGTGAACTTTTTCACTGTTCCAGGCACTCACTGTACAGAACACACAATCAACTGTGGCCTTGATCCAGAAAGACTTGATGTCTAAAATTAGACTAGTGGAGACTGGCTAGAGGCATAGAACAGACAGGAACACATTGGATCAACTCTGATGTGATACCGAGGAATGTGGGAGGTGGTAGTTTCAGGGTATGATGTCTTGTAATATGTTGAAGTCTTAAAGATAAATCAGGCACTAGTGCCCAGGATATCCTCTGGTACATTCTGTGCTGCAGAGGAAAGTGAATTTCTTGGCTAGGAGACAGCAGTGATTTAGTCTCCTGAAGCTCAAATTCCCACTTCAAGAAACTGACCTACAGACCAGGAGTACAGGGGGTTTTCACAGAAGAATATTCTGTGGCCGGTAATCAAGAAAAATAGTTTCTGCCCTGACTGGTTTGGCTCAGTGGATAGAGCGTCAGCCTGTGGACTGAAAGGTCCCAGGTTCGATTCCGGTCAAGGGCATGTATCTTGGTTGCGGGCACATCCCCAGTAGGAGGTGTGCAGGAGGCAGCTGATCGATGTTTCTCTCTCATCGATGTTTCTGGCTCTCTATCTCTCTCCCTTCCTCTCTGTAAAAAATCAATAAAATATATTTTAAAAAAAGAAAAAGAAAAATAGTTTCTGATGCCGGTATAATTGCTTCATTTGTAAAATGATGTTATGAATTGACCTTTCAACCTTTCTTATGGGTTGTTATGAGAACAAAATTAAACCCTTTTAGAAGTGCTACATAAATTCCAATGATCTTCATCACTGGAAATAACATTTTAATTAAGGGGACAGACTCTGGAACTAGATTGCTCAGGTTCAAATTTCAGTTCCAGACAAGTTACTCAATCTGTGTCTATAAAGTCTCCAACTAAGATCTCCAACTGAGAGTATAGCTTATGCAACCAGTGTGCCATAAAAGTAGTATAGAATCGTGGAAAGAGAGAATGATGTGGAGGGCATTATCCTTTCATTTGTAGAAACCCTTAAATGGTATCCCTGGGCAGATTTGCTCATCCTATTTTTTTAAATAAATATTTATTGTTCAGATTATTACAGTTGTTCCTCTTTTTCACCCCATAGCTCCCCTCCACCCAGTTCCCACCCCATGTCCTTACCACCACCCCACTGTCCTCGTCCATAGGTGTATGATTTTTGTCCAGTCTCTTCCCGCACCCCCCAAACTCCCTTCCCCTGAGAATTGTCAGTCCACTCCCTTTCTATGCCACTGATTCTATTATATTCACCAGTTTATTCTGTTCATCAGTTTTTTTATTCACTTGATTTTTAGATTCACTTGTTGATAGATATGTATTGGTTGTCACTTAGTTGTTCATAATTTTTATCTTTACCTTTTTCTTCTTCCTTTTCTTAAAGAATACCCTTCAGGATTTCATATAGTACTGGTTTGGCAGTGATGAACTCCTTTAGCTTTTTCTTATCTGTGAAGCTCTTTATCTGACCTTCAATTCTACATTTTTGCTTTGCTGGGTAGAGTAATCTTGGTTGTAGGTTCTTGGTATTCATCACTTTGAATATTTCTTGCCTCTCCCTTCTGGCCTGCATAGTTTCTGTTGAGAAATCAGCTGACAGTTGTATGAGTACTCCCTTGTAGGTAACTAACTGTTTTTCTCTTGCTGCTTTTAAGATTCTCTCTTTGTCTTTTGCCCTTGGCATTTTAATTATGATATGTCTTGCTGTGGTCCTCTTTGGATTCCTTTTGTTTGGGGTTCTCTGCGCTTCCTGGACTTGTAAGTCTATTTCTTTCACCAGGTAGGGGAAGTTTTCTGTCATTATTTCTTCAAATAGGTTTTCAATATCTTGTTCTCTCTCTTCTTCTGGCACCCCCATAATTCGGATGTTGGTATGCCTGAAGTTGTCCCAGAAGCTCCTTACACTATCTTCATATTTTTGGATTCTTTTTTCTTTTTGCTTTTCCGGTTGGATGTTTTTGCTTCTTCGTATTTCAAACCTTTGACTTGATTCTTGGGATCCTCTAGTCTGCTGTTGGGTGTCTGTATATTCTTCTTTATTTCAGTCAGTGTATGCTTAATTCTAATTGGTCCTTTTTCATATCCTTGAGGGTCTCACTAAATTTCTCAGAGGTTTCTAGAAGATTCTTGAGTAACCTTAAAACCATGGTTTTGAACTCTATATGCAGTAGTTTGCTTTCCTCCATTTCTTTCATTTGTGACATGTTTCTTTGTCTCCAAATTTTGGCTGCTTCCCTGTGTTGATAGAGTGGCTTTGTGTGCTAGGTGTCCTATAGGGCCCAGTGGCTCAGCCTCCCTAATTACCTGAGGTGGACACTCTTGGTGAACCCCTTTGTGGGCTGTGTGCACAGTCTTGTTGTAGTTAAGCCTTGATTGCTGTTGGTATCACTGGGAGGAATTGACCTCCAGGCCACTTTGCTGTGAGGACCAGTTGTGTCTACAATGGGAGAACTTCTGTGCTGGAGACACCCTTATGGGACAGGACTTGCTTCAGTGGGGCTTTGGCACTCACTGAGTCTGCCCCCTGAGTGTGTCTCTTATGGATGTGAAGAGTTGTACTCTGGTATGGTCTCACTCTGACCACTGGGTACGCTGGCTCTTGGATCTCCAAGGAAGTGCAAAGTCAGCCACTGCCTGAGGCCACCCAGCAGGAGCTACAGAGAGATCTCCAGATCCCTCCTCTTTGTTTGGGGTTTGGAGGTGCCCAGATGAGGCCCAGCTATGAAGCAATGCAGGCTTCTGCCAAGCCTTGGGCCTTCTTTTGGAAGCTGTGGGGCTCTCTGACCCATCTGCAGTTTGTTAGGTTTTAGATTGCAAAAGGTCAGGCCATTCATATGCAAAAGCCTCTGCGCACAGCTTGAGTGGGGTTGTAAATTGGGTGGGGTGGGATCTCAGGGAATCACTAGGGCAGAGCAAACAGCAATGGCTGCCTGTCAGCCCTGCCCCGAAGAGGTCCCCGGGTCTCTGTGTCCCTCAGCACCGTACAGGAACAATGATCACTGCAAGCACCTCTGAGAGAAAGCCGCCCTCGTGTTCCGGCCTGATGCCAGACAGTCCAGTTTCTCCCCATATGAGTCTGGGTCCCCAGAGTCTCACCCAGAATGAGTTCAGAGCAGTCGGGAGCTTGTATCTCCCTCCGATTGAAAAAGACAACAGCGCACCCAGTTGCCAGCCCGTTTCCACACGCGCCTCCGTACCTCCGCACCTCCTCCCAGTCTCAGTGTGCTTTTCTCTTTCCTTCTAGTTGTATAACTTCCACTCAGCCTGCCTTCCCGTGGTTCTGGATGATATCCATATTGAGTTCTAGTTGTAGTTTTGATGTGGTTGTGCGAGGCAGCAAGTTCAGGTGTTTACCTATGCTGCATCTTGGTTCTCTTCTACAGCATTCGCTCATCCTATTTTTTGATCAGTAGGTCAGAGTACAGGGTTTTATTTAATTCACTTCAATGTGTAGATGCTTGGACTTCAAAAGAGAAATATAATGCATAACCTATTCTTGATTAATTTACAGTATAATAAATATATTTTTATAATGAAATAATTAAAAATAATCACAATTTGTTGAAGGCTTGACATGTGTCAGGCATGGAGCTAAGACTTTGCATTTATTCATTATATCACTTAATCCTTGCAAAAGAATTACAATTAACACATGTTTCCTTACATTAGCCTCATGTTTAGATGAAAAAATTGAAGCTCAGAAATGCCAAATAACTTTCCCATACTTAATTAGTACCTCGTTAGTAACAGAAATGGAATTTAAACCCACACCTTTCTGACCCTAAGCTAGTGTTATTTACATTACACCACCCTGTTTCTCCTATGTATCATTTAAAGTTGAATTAGGCCTTTTTTCAGTTATACATAGCAGAAACAATGCAAACGTGCTCAAGCATATAGGGCATTTGTTGCTTCTTATGATTAAGGTAAAATACAGTCTTCAGGTAGCTAGACCCAGGGCCTTAAATAATGTTATCCGGGCTTCATTCCTTTCTTTCCACCTCAGCTCTGCAAGCCTTTCTTTATTGGTTTTATTTACAGACAGGATTTTCCATGGAACTAAAAGGATAACTATTGGCTTCCCCAAGTCAATATTATCCTTACAGCTTGTGATTGTAGAGAAAGAAAGAGTGCTCTGGTTTTTAAGCCTGATTTATTGCTTATTACTGTGGCTGAAGGTGCCGAATCAGTCCTACCCAAACCACATGGACAAGGGAGTGTCCTAAAAAGAAGAGGGGTGATATTTACCATTATGTATTTATCATATATAGTATTTCATGCATGATAATTTTATATTCACTCAACAGTTTTGAGGGGTTGAGGAAATTGGCTAAGAATATTTTCAAAGCCAGGATTGCCACCCATTTCTTCAACTTTATACTCATTGGTTTTTCGTCTGTACCACAAGGTTCAAATAAATGAGTTACAGGCATAATCATACCCATATCTTACCCACTAACATTTACTCTTTCACACATATAGGTAATAGCTGAGAAAAGTTATCAATAACAATGGAATATACTTTCTACATAAAAACATATCCAGCCCAGCCAGTGTGGCTCAGTAGTTGAGTGTTGACCTATGAACCAGGAGATCAAAGTTCAATTTCCCATCAGGGCACATGCCCAAGTTGTGAGCTTGATCCCCAGTAGGGGGTGTGCAGGAGGCAGCCAATCAATGATTCTCTCTCATCTTTGATGTTTCTATTTCTCTCTCCCTCTCCCTTTCTCTCTGAAATCAATTTAAAAATTTGAAAAAAATCAATTTAAAAATCAATTTTAAAAAAATCCAAATTTGGTTGTAAGCAAGGGATAGATTCTTGGCAGGGTATGAGACTGTGGAGGTAGTAATGTGAGAGAAAAAGACACACCAAATATCTTGTTTCAAGAATATTAATTTCCTTTTCTTTTGAAGGTGAAGGCTAATATGTTAGACATGGCAGATAATGCATTTGATGACGAATACCAGAAATGTACTGACAGGATGGAAATCAAATATGTTCCCCAACTGCTTAAGGAAGAAAAAGCAAGCCATCAGCTTTTTGAGGATGTGTGGGAAAATGCAAAAGCCAAATGGGAAGCTCGGAAGACTCATCTCTCTCTCCCTATGAGTTTTAAGGATAACCATGGAATAGCCCTGATGGCATATATTTCTGAAGCTCAAGAGCAAACTTCCTTTTACCATCTGTTCAATGAAGCTGTGAAGATGGCTGGCCAGTCTCGAAAAGATTATATTTATGGATTCCAATTCAAAGCTTTTCATTTTTACCTGACCAAAGCCCTGCAATTGCTGAGAAGACCTTGTGAGGATAGCTATAAAAATGTGGTGTATAGCACAAGCCAGGGTACTTCGTTTACCTTTGGAGGGCTAAACCAAGCCAGATTGGGCCATTTCACCTTGGCACATTCAGCCAAACCTCAAGCAGCAAGTGATCAACACATTCTGTTAACCATTCACACATGCTTTGGAGTTGCCATTGGAAAATTTTTTGATAAAGAAAATGAAAGTGGAAGAATTATTATAATACCTCTGAATGAGATTTTTTATGTGTCACAGGATGGGGCTAGCAATAATCTTATCCTTCGAAGCACAAACAAGACCTGCAGCCATTACGAGTGTGCATTTCTAGGAGGTATGTGTCTCTGTTGTCTGTGCTTGTCTGGGAGGGGAGGAGAAGCATTCTTAGGACCAGGGAGAGATTAGGGAGGAAATTAAGAGGTGTTTGAAAGAAGAAATGACATTGGTGGTCTCTAGTCTAGCTCTTTTCATATTGTTAGTTTCAACCCCCCAACTCCCCCCCCCCAAAATTAGTTTTATCAAACTAATACGTTTGCAGTATTATTGAAAGTTAAAAAAATAAAATAGTACTATGAGGCCATCATTTTCAAACAGAAGCATTGTGCCCTTCAGGGTCATTTGGCAAAGGCTGGAAACATTTTTAGTTGTCATACTATCCCTAGTTGCTACTACTATCTACTGAGTAGAGTCCAAGGACACACTAAACTGCATTGAACAGCCCCCCACAACAAAGAAGTACCTGGGCCAAAAATACTACTATATGGCTTACAATGAAAAGTAGCAGCCCCCTTCCCACCCATTCCCATTCCCATTTGCCACTCCTTGGTGGCCTCCATTTCTTTTTTTTTAGCTATTTTTTTTCAGGTACTTATTGTCATGGTTCTAAGTAAATAAAATGCTTCAGCATGTTAATTCTTGATTTTTATCTGTTCACTTCACAGTATAGAGAATGAATATTTAGCTCTCATATTCCGTACATTAGTTAGGAATTCTTTATTGTATTCATCTTTAACAGAGAACCTACCTGATAGCTCTCTTTTAATAAGAAGTCTAGAGTAGGCTGTCCAGAGTTGGTACAGTGTCTCAACTATTTCATCAGTAACTTAGGCTCTTTCTATTCCACCAATCTTAGCATGTTGGTTTGTTGATTCATATTTGCAGTGTGACTGTTGTAACTGTAGACATCCATTCATGTTCAAGACAAAATGAAGGGGAAGAGGGATGGCAGCCAAATCTGCCTATTTAATCAGGAATGTAAACATTTTCCCAGAAACTCTTAGATTTCTGATTATCATTGACTGTAACAGCCACTTATAAGGAAAGCTTGGAAAGGGGGTAATTAGCATTTCCAGCCTCTATACTACAGGGAGGTAAGGGAGAAGGGAATTAGAAATAGCTGGTAGGTCAGTAAACTAAAAGTTTCTGATAATCACCACCTTCATCTTCAGTATCCGTGCATTTCCCTCTTCCCATTCTCTCTGTGTAGTAAAGACTGGTACCTTTTTAAGTACCTCTTTACCCTAGGGTTATTAGTGGTATGATTTTTTTGTTTCCTTAGTTTTTTATATCCCATCAATAGTTTACCTCCAAATCCTTAGAAATATAAGTCTCTTCTTAATACATTCAGATACTCTCTCTCTTTTTCTTTCTTTTCTGGTTATACTTCTTCTGTATTCCCCCATCATCCTGCTATATGCTTTGCTCTCTAGGCTTGTTGAATATCCTGACATCTCTCTTTCCTACTATTCTGAGACTTTCTTTTGCTTCTCCCCTATGAAGAACCCCCTTCAGCGGTTCTCAACCTGTGGGTCGCGAACAATGAAAATACATCCTGCATATCAGATATTTACATTACGATTCATAACAGTAGCACAATTACAGTTATGAAGTAGCAACGAAAATAATTTTATGGTTGGGGGTCACCACAACATGAGGAACTGTATTAAAGGGTCGCGGCATTAGGAAGGTTGAGAACCACTGTGGCCTGTATCTTGGATTTCTTCTTCTTCCTTGAATCCTCCTTTGTTTAGTGGGGTAAGGGTTCTCTGGATATTTTCTGAGAAAAGGGACATTGAGGCAAATGTTCTAAGACTGCATGTCTGAAAATCTACCTTTAGGCTTGAATAAAAGTATGTGTATATTGGTATTTCTGTTTCAGAAATTGTTTTCCTAGGAATTTTAAAGATCTTCCTCCATTGGCTTCTAGTTTCTGATGCTGCTATTGAAAAGTATGGAGCCATTCTGAGTACTAAATCTGAATGAGACCTGCTTTTTTTCTCTGGAAGGTTTTATGATGTTTTCTATATCCATAACATTCTGAAATTTTATGATGTTGTGCCTTGGTGTATGTGAGTAAAGGGTTAATAAAACTCTTCCTACTTTTTTCTATGAAAATGGCCTCCAGTTGATCTTCTAGCACTTTTTCTCTGAAATCTACTAAAGGTGGAAATGACTAATGGTAAACTGCCTAATTGTAAACATAATCTTATCTGCTGGGATTATGAATGAACTGTAAATACTTTGGGGAAAGCTATAGTATTGGGCATTCCTGAATGTATTGTGACATTCCCAGGTGTTCTTGCTGAGTTATGGAAGTACATTCATAGACTGGTATAGGAGATACCGTCTTCTGTGACAGATCTGTGGCATGAGGCTACTAAGTTAGTTCCTGCACCCATTTGTGTACTCTTGCTTCCTTGTAACTGAGCATCATTCTGGGAGCTATAGCCCTGGACTTCTGTAAGGACTTGCATTGAAGAGATGTATATCATGATGTTCTGTTGCTAAACAGTATGCCATGTTCCCTGCCTTGCATTCTTCTGCAAAGCTGGTGAGGTGATGGCCCTTTGGGATCTTATGAGTGTGATTATTTTTCTGAACCCAAAACCATGGCTGCTGGTCATGCATAGTATTGCAGTAGGACTTCAGAAGTGGGATGGACATTTAGATTTGACTCCACGTGACCAAGGCACTATGAGATAAAAAAGAATAGGATGGGGAAGTGCCAATGAGACATCTTGCCTGGTTGGAGGGCTGATCCACTTATGATTTAATGGCAGAAGCTATGTAGCCATTGAGATGCCTGGGACACAAAATTTAAGGAGATCCTCAGTTTGAGGGTCGTACACTTGCAGCATCTGCATTTGCATGACCCTAAAAGTGAGTGTCTCTTAAAGTTTGCACTCGGCATCTCATTTGCCTCACCCTAGTCCTGGCCCTTAGTTGCAAGTAAATGAGACTAATTGTTCACCTGGAGGGGCAGATGGTGATTGGAGTGAGTAAATTTGTGTAGAAAGGAAAGATGTTCATTCTCCTTATCAACCTTACATTAGACCTGACCAAAAACCAAGTAGGTTGAAGACAGCTCATACCAGCTTATGGGAACTGATTGTGGGCATATATGTCTTCCCATTTCCTCATACATCACAGTAGCTTGAAATTGGCCATGGTTGAGAGTTATACCATAGAAATCAGCAAATACTACAAATCAGGACCCCCTTACCCCCACTGCAGAATTTGTTCAACTTTACCAGCACATCACAGCCAGAAATACAGTTGCATCTGGGCTGTCAAACAATGCCACGTTTGGTGCTCCTGATGCATTTAGCCACATGCCATTTGTAGAGGCATTGGTTCTACAGAAACCCTGGCTGCAGTAGCTACAGGCCAAATAAATCACTTGTATTTGGTTGATTAACAGAGGTGGGCAATGAAGCCCACAGAATCCATGTTTGCGAATGGGATTATGATGAATAAAAAGGGTGGAACCATTGGGTGGATCCAGAATGGGCCGGGGCTCAGACCTGCATGGGCTAGTGGGTTATGATCCCCATGTGAGGAAGGGGAAAGTGGAGGGCACACCTCTGTGGGCCAGCCCACAAGATCAGGCAGAGGCTACACAGCAGGTTAATGTTCAAACCAGCCACAAGGGGAGACCTTTGTGGAGGCTCACATGTACTATTTGGAGAGCTCAGACAAAGTCAGGCCACTGCACTTGACTGTGTTGATTTAATTCCAAACTGAAGTCTAACCAATGTCTTCTGCTGCCATCTAGAGATAACTAATGGGAACCTAGGCTCAAATCTAGATCATTGAAGCTAAGCCTTTTGAAACACTGTGAAGGACAATAACCAGAGCTTTTGTTTGTTTGTTAATAATCCTCACCCAAGGATATTTTTTCCATTGATTTTTAGACAGAGTGGAAGGGAAGGAGGGAGGGAGGGAGGGAGGGAGGGAGGGAGGGAGAGAGGGAGGGAGAGAGGGAGGGAGAGAGAGAAACATGATGTGAGAGAGACACGTACATTGGGTTGATTACCTCCTGCATGGACCCTGACCCAGGGCAGGGGTTGGAGAGTGCAACAAAGGTATGTGTCCTTGACTGGAATTGAACCCAAGACCCTTTAGTCCGCAGGCCAACGCTCTAACCATGGAGCCAAACCAGCTAGGACACCAGAGCTTTCTTAGAAATAAGCCAGGAGGATATAATCAGAACCTTGTTCCATTGTGACTAACTATAATTTTGGATGAAAAAAGACAATATTTCTAAAAGGAATTATAAAGTTATACTGTATTAAATTTAGTGCTAACACAGTCCTGTGTTACTGTTCTGAACTTGCTTATGATTTCCAAGATAAAAATGTGTTGTGGGCCTTACAGAAACTAGTTAGCTAAAAAATAAATAAAATAAAATAAAAAATTAGTTCTGTTGGTTAGGAAGAGGAGAGAATACCAATGTCCCACTAAATAATACAATTCCTGGTGGTCAAAGTTACTAAACTTGGTATTCATTCAAAATTATGGGAGTGAATTGTGGTAACAAAAACCTTTATCCTTCCTCATAGGAGAATGAGAATCATCACAGGTTAATTTTCTATACCAGCGGTTGCCAACCTTTCAGACTCACAGACCACCAGTAGTCCGCGGAATACCAGTTGGCGACCACTGCTCCAAAGGTTTTCTTAAACCAGCGGTCACCAACCTTTCAGACCTCATGGACCACCAGTGGTCTGAGGACCACCGGTTGGTGACCACTGTTCTATACTGTTCTTCTAGAATATTGATAAAGGTCGAGTGTCAGCTGTGTAATTAGGCTACATTCTTTATCATTAAACATGACGCAGCTTGCTTCCCCAGAGTGAGCAAGAGAAAGCAGGAAACAGTGCCAGCAAGTCAGTCTTTTGCAACCTAACCATGGAAGTGACATCTCAAGAGGAGAGGGTTACATAAGGGTGTGAATATCAGGAGACAGGATCTTTGGGAGCCGTAATCCCAGCCCATTATAGTCTGTCACCTCCCACAGGGAATGATCCAAATCAGCTCTCCTTGTCATAATGATGAGTTTTATAGTGACTTCTGCAGACAGAGGAGAGTAGCTACATAACCACTGGAAGCAAAATCAGCTACCAGTTTCATATACTGGTGTTTTTTATCTGATTAATATGATCAGTCTGTTTACTGAGGTCATATGAAATATATGTTCATTTATATAAAATAAAAGCTGGTATTTTATGAATATCTACCCACATGAGTCAGAACAAGCACACCCATGCAAAAAGGAGAGGAATATATTCTTCCTCCAATTCCTCTCATTCTCCAGCTCCTAATTTGTTGGTGTTTGGGAACTCAGTCAAGACAGAGGTTAGCAAGATTATAGGCAACTTGTAAATAGCTGAAGACAGCCAGACCTGTCAGTCCTGTAGAGATCTTCATTGGGGAGGCTGGTAGAATTTTTCATTTGAAGTCCTGGTGCTTTATAATGATTCCCTTACTGTAGTAGATTATAGACAATGGAGGCACATGCTTGATTTGCTTGGTTGGTCTCCAGAGGCTTTTCTTTATAAGGAGTCACTTCATATGAGTATATTTGTGTGTAACATAAAGGTTGAGTTCATGAGTTGTATTTGTTGCATTTATTTCCACAGAGAGGACTGCATTGGCTTTATCTTTAGTAATTCAATCCTGGGTGTCTCAATGGCCTGATCATACAGCTAGGGCAGTAGTGTTGGCACATGAGTGTACATAAACGTAGATGTTCTCCTTGCCTGGGTCATCATTTGAAGTTCAGCTCTTCACGTAGAGCATCCAAGGCAATGAACAAGTTACCATCGTTATAATGGGCTAAAGGCCCAGTGCACGAAATTCATGCACTGGGGGGGGGGGTGTCCCTCAGCCCAGCCTGCACCCTCTCCAATCTGGGACCCCTTGGGGGATGTCTGACTGCCGGTTTAGGCCCGATCCCACAGGGTTGCCCCCAACTGCCCTCCCCTGCCAGCCTAGTCACCCCTAACTGCCCTCCCCTGCAGGCCTGCCCCCCCCAACTGTCCTTCCTCCCCTGCAGGCCCAGTCGCCCCCAACTGCCCTCCCCTGCTGGCCTGGTCGCCCCCAACTGCCCTCCCCTGCCAGCCATCTTGTGGCCACATGGAGGCGGCCACCTTTGACCACATGGGGGTGGCCATCTTGTGTGAGGGCATGATGGTCAATTTGCATATTACCTCTATTATATAGGATGGATGCAGCCTCCTATTGGATTTGTCCAACATGGGGACAAGCTGTTTTGTCAGTTGTCTCTGCTGTCTTCAGTTGTGAAGTCTTGTAGGTATAGCCCCCATTGAGTCAGTAGTTTGGGTAAAGTAGTAGGTAAGGCTTTTGTAATGGCTAATGCAGAGGTTTTCAGACTTTCTCAGTTCATGGTCCTTTCCTTAGTGTTATCATAATTTATTTCAGTGTCCCTAGGCTAAAAGAAGTACACCAAAGTTCCACTTACTAGGTAAATTCAAACAACTCAATAAGCATTTATTTCCTAACATCTTAGTAACTGTTTGAAAAAAGAATACACAGAAATTTTTAAACTTTATTTTTATTGTAGAAACTATTACAGATGTCCCCATTTTCTCCTCTTTTGCCCACCTCTGCCGGAAGCCGGTCCATCCTTGCTGCTTGACACAGTCGCTGCAGGAAAGAAACATCTCACAGCATATGTTTCAAGGGACCTGGCGTATATAGCATACTGTTCTTAATATGTTTGCTCCCCTTAGCGCTATGTGTTTTAACCAAGGTCACCTCTCCGAGAAAGGTTGTTTCCCAGGTAGGGATTTTTCCCTGAAGTTAGGGAGGAGATAAAACCCCTTAACTAAGTGCCAGGCGGGTAGTTAATCACCTTAACTACAAACAATCACGCTTAAGCTACATAATCTTTACTCCCTGGAATGGAGATAAGAAACGCCCTAACCTTTGCAATAGAAATTGACAGGATTAAAATCAACTGGTATAAATACAGATGTAACAAGACAACAGGACACAGAACCTAGAGAGAACCTAGAGACAAGACTTGGCTGGAGATCCCACACAGAACCTAGAGACAGAACCTAAAGAGAGAACCTAGACACAGAACCTAGAGACAGGACTTGGCTGGAGATCCAATACAGAACCTAGACACAGAACCTAGAGAGAGAACCTAGCGAGAGAACGTGGCAAAAGATCCTAGACAGAACATGGCGGGAGAACCTGGATAGAACTTGGCTAAAGAATCTGGCGACCGAACCTGGCTGGAGAACCTGGAGAACCTTGCAAGAGAACGTGGACACAGAACTTGGCTGGAGAACCTAGACAGAACTTGGCTACAGAATCTGGTGGGAGAACCTTGCTATGCTGATCAACTGAA
This sequence comes from Myotis lucifugus, assembly GCF_000147115.1. NCBI lineage: Eukaryota > Metazoa > Chordata > Mammalia > Chiroptera > Vespertilionidae > Myotis > Myotis lucifugus. Next base: position 588,901 of record NW_005871535.1, read on the forward strand.
TGCTGCTTCTATGTCATTCCTTCTTCGCCGACTCCGTCCACACCTTTAGGGACCCCTGGACCTGCTGGGGCTGGACCCCAACACACCTCCACACAATTTTTTTAAAGTACTATTCTTTCATTCTTAACCATAATAATTTGCTAATGGGATGTATATGCCTATTGGATACTGCACAGCTTCTTAAACCTTGGAATTAGATTAGACACTACCTTATTTCCTGATCCATGTTAATTTTTACATATATTTGCTTTTTATCACAACAATTGCTGAAAACCAGCTTTGCAAATGTATCATCAAACAGAAAACCAGCTTTGCAAATGTATCATCAAACAGAATGTAACATATTATAACTTTGAAACTGCATTCTACCTCAAGCTAGTAGTTCATGCAGTATCTGACAGATATCAGTGATGACTATGTTTATCTTGAAATTTTAAAATATCCTTTGGTATCTTGTGAATTTAATCTAGCATTCAGGGACACCTCTGCTACTGTTTAGAAACTGCAGGTCTAATAGATGGGCAGCCACCTGTTTGTGAAAGTGGCTAAGGCCTTAGGAACCAGGTTTGGCCCTTAGTTGGAGGTAAAATTTTAATGTGACAAGGGATCATTTAAAAAAATATTTTTTTTATTTATTTATTTATTTATTTATTTATTTATTTATTTATTTTTACTATTATTTTTAATCCTCACCCGAGGATATTTTTTCTTTTTTAAATATATATTTTATTGATTTTTTACAGAGAGGAAGGGAGAGAGATAGAGAGTCAGAAACATCAATGAGAGAGAAACATTGATCAGCCGCCTCCTGCACACCTCCTACTGGGGATGTGCCTGCCTGCAACCAAGGTACATGCCCTTGACCGGAATCGAACCTGGGACCTTTCAGTCCGCAGGCTGATGCTCTATCCACTGAGCCAAACTGGTTACGGCAGCGAGGATATTTTTTTCTATTGATTTTTAGAGAGTGGAAAGGAGAGACGAGGGGGGGGAGGGGAGAGAGAGAGAGAGAGAGAGAGAAACATCGACATGAGAGAGAGACATTGATTGGTTGCCTCCTACACATGCCTCTATTGGGGCTGGGGAACCTGCAACCGAGGTATGTGCCCTTGACCAGAAATTGAGCCCAGGACCCTTTTGTCCAGGGGCCAACGCTCTAACTACTGAGAAACCCACCAGGGCAGTACTGCTGTAGTTTTATTATCACCAGTCAGCTATGAGTTAGGTCACAGACATCTGTAATTTCTTAGGGAACTCCTGGGAGGGTTTAATTTACTATTGATTTTCAGGCTTCTTACTGTAGGGTTCCCTGCTAAAATGTCAACTTACAGGTTTTTCAGTCTGTTTTGTGGGAAAAGGCACTATTCTTAATCCTGTGGGGTCTTTCCCTGGCTTTGGGTAATTTCTCACACATATAAGCTGATCAGTATTTTGCCAAATACTTCAAAGGGAAATCCTTTGAAGATCTCCAGGGTTCTCGCTCTGAATAGCTCCCTTCTTTAGTACTATGTAATAACCAAATTACCCTGGTATATTCTTTGTAGAAAAAAATTTAAACTACTTAATAGTTATAATATCATTCGATTTTTCTGTTTATTCTTGAGATATTTTTTTATCTTTTTAAGAATTTGCTTATTCGTCTTATATTTCAAATTGATTCACAGTAACTCATATATTTTCACACCTATCGAATCTATGCTTATATTCCTTTTATCATTCTTATATATAATATTTATGCCTTCTCTTGTTTATTTCTGGATCAATCTCATCCATTTTTAATCCTATTACTTCTTTAGAAACTCAGAATAGTTTGATTACTTTCCTGCTGCTAAAAACACTAATAAAAAATTAAATCCAGAGTCAAATAGGGAGGAGAAATGAAGTCTTGAATAAATGGAACTGTGTTAAACATTAAAAGATACCCATCCTGGGGTGTTAACTGAACCTATGTGGTATTATTTCACAATATATGTAAATCAAACCATCATGCCGTACTCCTTAAACTTAAAAAATTTAATTATCAGAAATTCCAATAAAATACATAAGCATAAGAAAAGATACCCAGTCTGTACTACTGAGGAAGCTCTCAAAAATTTTGTGCATAAAAATCACTTGGAGTGCTTGTTTAAAATGCAGATTATAAGGCACCACCACCAGAAGTTCTATATCAGTAGTCTCGGCTAGAGTCCCGCAGTTTTCAATTTTAATAAGCATCCAGCTGATTCTGAAGTATGTGATTGGAAGACTACACTTTGAGAAACATGTTCTAATTTATACTACAGTCAAAAGATAAAGGCTTTTAAAATCCTCCAATGCCTAGTCCCCAGGCCGAATCTATCATATCTGTAGCTTTGTCATCCACAATTTCCCTCACCTTCACCTAACCCTCAACTAAGCCTCTGCATAAGGCTTGCACACTTATCTTCTGCTGAGGCAACATTTTATAATTGTCTCTAGAACTGTTTTTTAAATTTCTAGTCTTACCAAACACCCAAGGTTAGCCTCAGGGCACCATCAGATTCTAACAAATCTGTACTAATTCCTGGATCAGCAAGTCACCTGGGTTCTTGGTTCAAACTCCACAAATGGAGCAGGCTTGGATAGCAGATTATAGAAGACCACATCTCATAGTGAAACCAGGACTCTGGGGAACTCCCCCATCTTAGCTGGAGAAGTTTCTTCACTGATAACTGAACTTGATTAGATCAGTGAGTTAGCCCGGCATGGGGAAGAGGCCATAGGACACCTAGACCTTCTTGTGACATCTGAGAAACCCTCTATGGCTCATGCTGGCACCAAATCTAAACACCCTCTTACTGATCTTCTTGCCTTAACTGCTGTTGGGCAGGCCTGCAGATTCCCCTTTATGTCAAGTCTCGGCAGAATCACTGCTGCACTGATGATTTTTTGCAGGGCATCACTGGCAAGAAGGTATAAAAGTATACTATTAGATGCCATGTTCCTGCTCCCCAACAACTGTGGATCTCCTTCCATACAGTTCAGTGTTCTGGAGCAGACCAACTTGGTGTCTCCATATGCATGTGAAGGATCTTTGTTCATATATTCAAGGATCTTGAAGCTCTGATTGAGATTCTTTTTCTTCAATGGATAGGAACTGTCACAGTAAAAGGATAGGTTTGCTGTTAAGGACATTTAATATCTGAAGAGAGGATTAGTTGAACAAATACTTAAATTTTCTCCTAACTTTTGTAGACAAATCATAGAATAGAATTATTAAGTGTTAGCTTTGGATGGGCCTTTGGAAGTCATTTGAAGCAATCTCCCACTAAAAGATCCAGATAAGGAAGCTGAATTCCAGAAATGTTAGATGTTTTATCAAAGATCATACTGCTGTTTGATGACTGTAATATGAATATAAATATGTGATTGTTCATAATATGAACACTAAGTTATGGGTCTGATGGACCAGGAGCTGGCAGATTAATTACTAATAGCCACAGAACAGTGGCTCTGCAGGGTAAATTGTGTCTAACTAATAAAGCTTTATCTTTATGTTTCAGGTCTAAAAATGGCAAATTGTGTTGAGAACATAGGTAAGATATGCTTCAAAGTATTATCTCTGTAATGGGAATTTTATCAGTGTTATTTCTCACAGGTACAGGTCAGAGCCATCTGACCAAACTGTCATGCTGTCAGCCATCTTTCATTTCTCAAGGCAAAATTGTGCTACTGCTACTACCTTTTAGCAGTGGGGAGTCCAGGAGTCTCTGCTGGTGGCATCCCTCCCCTATCCACACCCACAGCCTTGCCTGTGGCTCTTCTGTCAAACTTCATTTATCTTGGGCATGTAGTACCATTCCACTCTCACCCTAATCTATCCTTACAGGAGTGTAAGGACTCCTGAATGCCCCTACTTGACTCCTACTTGACAGAGCTAGACTTATAACCCTATGTTTTGATATTTTAGGAAATAACTTTTGGGATACTAATGAAGGAATAGAGTGACTATGGCTCAAGGTGAGAGCTGGAGGATCGGAATGTCAATGCAGTCTGTCTCTGCTTCCTCAGGGAAAGATAGGAGGATGTAACAAAAGATAATCCTCCTTAGAGGATCATGGGAAAGCTTTGGGTAGGTAAACAGGAATTCTAAGAATATTTAAGAATAGCATTATCAGATAGGCCCAACAGATTTGAATCAAAGTTGCCAGAAAATACCTTGGGCTGATGCATGCATTGAGTAGAATTTTTTGAAAATTTCCTTATTAAAAAGTTTTTAGCTGTCTTTCCTGTCTAGTTTTTCTATGAATTCTTCTTCATGTAATTAAAATGAATCCGCACCCATTTGTTTTTAAGACTGATACTTTTATAGTTCTCATCTCACCATATTTTGTATGTATCTTAAAATATAAACCAACTCAGATTTTTATCATTAATAAACCTGACATTAATGTCTGAGCATAGTACTATATAATGAAAACATGTTTGTATTTCAGAATATTTTCTACCCATCTATGTTGCCAGCCCTGGTAAGTATGCTCTCATGTTTAAAAATAATCCTTATATGGATATTTAGTAGCTCTTTCTTATTTAACAAATTCAATTCTTAGCTGAAGAAAAAGAGTATTTTGCAGATATGAAGGAGTAACTTGGCAGATATAGGCGGGGGAGGGGGCGGGGGGGGGGAAAGACTCTATTCTGGGGAAATTTGCCTCTCTGTAAATGAGAGGGTTGGCACTCTAGAGAGCTGAACAATATGGAAACATTCTAGGAGATAAGGTTGGTGAGACCTGAGGAGTTAGTCAGTCTTGAGAGACCTGAGGGTCTGTATTCAGTCATTGAGATTAACCTGAGATACCATTTAGCTGAAAGTAGAAAAGTCAGTCATTTGCACCTTTCAAATATGCTGTTTGGTATCATTTGACTAAAATATCTGGGTGATTAGGTGTTTTTCTCCCCTGAGTTTCCTAGTGATATGGCCCAAATCACTTCTGTGCACTTAAGTTTTTTATTATGTATTTGGCCCATGTAGCTACAATAAGATTTTCTTTATTGAAGAGAAAAAGGTATCTGGCCTTTCCTTAGGTATGCAATTTACTTGATGTTTTGGGAAATAATTTCCTGTACTGATGTGAAGCATATAATGCACCTGAGGACTTGCTTGGCAACACTTCTTATTGGCCCATTGCAGCCAAAATTTTTACTAGTCACTTCACAGGGACCTTAGCTAACTCTTCCAGACAGACATTTTTCTAGCTCATTCAGATCCCCCAGGATTTTCTTTAAAAAAACAAACAAACATTTTTATTGATTTCAAAGAGAGTAAGGCAGAGGGAGAGAGAAATAGAAACATCAATGAGAGAGAATCATCAATCAGCTGCCTCCTGCACGCCCCCTACTGGGGATTGAGCCTGCAACCTGGGCATGTGCCCTGACCAAGAATTGAACCCTGATCTCCTGGTTCATGGGTCTGTGCTCAACCACTGAGCCGCACCATCCAGGTGTGATGGTTTTTCTTGAGGTGCCAGAGGAAGGTTCCAGTCCAATTAGCCAAGGTGCATTTAGACTCTGATTTGACACTTAAATTTACCAAATGGTTCTTTATGGCCATATTACCTGAAAATAATTTTGTTATAACTATAGTAACTTCCAATGATTTTATTCTATCGTTAAAATGGAAAGTTTCTTTTTGTAACTTAGGTGATAAAAAACAGAAGCTTGAAGACCCTGGTAAGACATTTTCATAAACTCTGGGTTTCACATTTGCAAGACATCTCCTTAGGGATGGGAGCGGATGGGAGCAGATGGGCATGGCATGGTAAGGAACAGTAGGAAGAGAACTAGTTTAGCTTACTAGGTATATCAGAGACCTTCCTGAGTTTCGGATAGGCTTCTTTACAAAGATGACACAGCAGCTCTCTTTATGTCTCTTATCTAATAGTCTTTAGATCATCCCAGTAGAGAAGTTGAAGAAGTAGTTGAGAACATATTATTTTCTGCTTTATGCTAGCAGTTACATGGATAGAGGGAGGTGTGACTAATTATTCCACAAACTCTTTATGACCTAGGATGTTGGGCAGGGGCATTAAAAATGGCTTTATTTTTTTCTGACGTAAAAATTATGATTTTGTATATTTATTTCTGCTTCCAGCAATCTAACAGGTGCTGTTAGCTATATCTGTTTTGATTATTTAGTATATTCCCAAGTTTTTTTTAAGTGATAGTATTCAAATGTTCTCAAGAGTGCTGAGATAGGAACACTCTCATAAATTACTGGTGAGATTTTAAATTGGAACTTTTCTGAAAGACAGTTTGATAGTATGTATTACTAGCTTTAAAAATGTTCATACCTTTTAACCTAGTTATAACACTTTTAGATATTTGTCCCAAGGAAATCATCATAAAGATTTGTGTATAAAATGTGTACAAAAACATTTACATAGTGTTATGGTAGTCGAAATTTATAAATAACCTTAGTGTCCAACAGGTGGGCAATATTAAATACAATTATATCCATATTATGAAACACTAACCTTAAAAATTGCTTTTTAAACATATTTTAAGAATATGAAAAAGTGCTTGTATACAGTGGCAAATAAAAATCTATAATAATAAAAGGGTAATATGCTAATTAGACCAGACGTCCTTCTGGGCATCATTCAGGACATCCTTCTGGATAAAGCCAGGGCCAGAGTGAAGCCCGGGTCCCGGGTGCCTGCCTGCTGGCGGCTGGAGGGAAGTTGCTCAGGTCCTGGGTGCCGGAGGGAAGCTCGGGTCCCGGGTGCTGGAGGGAAGCCGGTGCCAGCAGCGGGGGAAGGAAGGTCTACTCTTGCACGAATTTTCGTGCATCGGGCCTCTAGTAGGATATAAAATGGCATGTAGAGGCTAATACCAGTTTTATTAAAAAATGTGAAAAAGTACAAATTTCCAATTATAAGATAAATAAGTACTGGGGATGTAATGTCCAACTCCTGTATTTGACAGTTCCTAAGGGAGTGGATCCCAAAAGTTCTCACCACAAGGGAAAAAAAGTTTTTTTTTGTATCTGATTTTTTCTTTTTCTGTATGAGATGACAGATGTTAATTAAGCTTATTGTGGTAATCATTGCACAATATATGTAAGTTAAATCATGATGTTACCTTAAACTTATATAATGCTGTGTGTCAGTTACATCTCAATAATACAGGAAAATATGCTAAAAATATATATTTTTAAAGGGCTGAAGATGGGGATGTATACATAGCAAAAAGACTGAAAGGAAATATACCAAAAAATGTTAAGAATGAGTAACTGAGATTTAGGAGTAAGAGTAATTTTTAATATTTTATAAATGATCTGTAATTATAATGTATGACTTATATAATCAATAAATTTTATTTTTTAAAAATACATCGTGACACATGTAGGTTGGAAGTCTTTGGCCTGAATCTAAAAAATTAAAAATCAACAGGAGCTTAATCTGGGAGAGATCCTGGGTTTACTGGCCATTATTCTGATCAGAAGTCAGTCAGGTTCCAGTGGGTTAAATCTTCTCTCCTTTACTCTGTCCCCTGCCATCTCTCAAATCTTTTGAGCTTTCCATAAATAGCCATGTAAATATAAGTTAAATTAATTTTCAAACCAAGTGCATTTCCACTAAATGGTTCCCATTCTCATCTTTAGGAATGAAAAGCCAGGAGTCTACTGTCTTACCTGGTAGGTAAACTTTTTACTTACTTTTTGAGGCTAGCTACAAGGGTGGGAGCGGACACAAGAACCCCTAGGACTAAGAGCATTATGGACTTGAAGAGTTTGGAAAATGAGTTAAGCCAGAACAGAGGGACTCCATTTATTGAGTGCTTATTATATTTCATGCAGTGTACTAAGCACTTTCATGATATATTTCCTTTAATCATCACTTACTACAAACCTGCAAGGTAAGGATTTCCTTTTCGTAAATAGGAATTAAAGGTCAGAGGGATTAAGAAGGCTGAGCAATCATAGAGCTAATAACTATAATGACAATAGAACCAAACGAAGAAGAGTCTTATACCTAGTACTATTTCATTTTAAAGCTGATGTACTAGGACTGCCTTATGAAGATAAGTTGGAGACATACAAGTCAGATCACGAAGTTCTTGAAGTTCAAGTTAAGGAGTTTGGGCTTTGTCCAGTTAGAGAATGAAGAGCCATTGAAAGGTGTTTTTGTTGTTACTGTTTTCTTTTCCCTTTTTTAAAGGGCTGGAGTTGGGGGACGTATAGAAAAAAGGAAGAATTAACAATGCAAGATAATTGATTAACAGTAACCAATATTCATTGATATTTTTAGGTGTGAAGAACCATGAACCCATCCAAATGCCTGGTAAGACAGATTTCACTCTCTGAGCCCAAGTATGAGCTGACAGGATTCCCCTTGGCATCAAAGAGAATATTGTCATGAAACTATTGTTATTCATTAATATTTCCTTTACAGCTACCTGCCAGTCATTCTACAAAGACTTAGCTGGGGAAGAGAGTAGAGAAAGTACCTTTATCCCTGTTCCTGGAGCAGGAATCTTAGCTCCCTTGGAGGGATCGCTGAAGGGCAAGGCTGCAGGGACTTGGATGCATGCAGTCTAGCATCTTCCAGGTTCTAAAGCTAAAGTTACTCAATAGGAACTTCACACAAAAGCTGATTGTTAGTGCTCTCCTTTCATAGAGATAGACTCAGTGAGGTGCGATGGCAGAAGGCTCCTCTAAGCTTAGTGTGGATTTGCACAGTGAGGGTTCATGTAGCCAAAACTTTTAAATAAGAAGCCAGGAACTACAGTGCAGTGAGACTATTGACACTTGTATCTCATTGGACAAGACTTTGGAAATTGTATTCACTGGAGCAAACTGCAAGTTTCTTTTTCATTTAGGAATGAATGTTTCTTTTTCATTTAGGAATAAAAATGTCAGAACCTTTCCATTACCTGGTAAGCAAGGGTAGGCATGTCAGAGAGGAATGTGCCAATTCGGGTACATAACTGTCAACATTAGACATGCAGGGAAACCCAAGTACTTTGCACAGGATCACACAAGTGAGTGAAGGCCCCAAGTCTCTTAACTTATGACCAAGTACACATTCCGTAAGGTTTGCCGTTTTTTAAGTATATTTTTCCAGTATATTTACCATGGAAGATTTAACCTACCATGAAGACATAACCATTTCATGGATATTTAAAATGTTTGAGGTTGCCACTGAGGGCAAGGCCATGAAGGGACCTTGAGTTTCTGTGGCCAGAGAAAATTAACAGTGACTCCTGTCAGGTTCCTGAGAAGGGCTTCAGAATGTAGGCTTACAGGGAAGGCAAAAATAAAAAAGTAAATTTTCCTGAGACAAGAAGTAAATAACATAAATGGACATAACATGTAACCAGAGAGCTGTGGACAGTAATAACACTTCTCTATGCCTCAGAATTGTCAAACCTGGCTAACACTTGCCGTGTTTACCTTATGGGGGTATCTGAAAAGACTGTAAAAACACAAAATCTCAGGGTGTAAGTCCCTATCCATTAAGGAATTTTTTAAAAAAAATAGTTTTTTTGGCATTCACTGAATTGCATCCATCTACACTCTGCCTTGCCTAATATTGCTGTCTGTGGAAACTTCATGCTGTGTACAGAACCAGAATATTCATAGTTAATTACCCAAAGTACAGACAGAGGCCTAGAGATAACCCTCCTAATTTTTACCTGCCACATGTGGTTGTGGGACCAGCCTGTTCCACATCTCCACTCCTTCAATCAGTGTCAAAGTGGCTTCTTTAATTCCCTAGTTGTAGGACTTCATTCAGCCAGATGTCAGGCGGTTCTGAATAATGGTTGTTCTGTAGTTTTGTCCTAATTTTGATGTGGTTGTGGGAGGATTCAAGCACTGTGTTTATTACCTATGCTGCCATCTGGACCAGAAGTCTCTTCTAGGGAACTTTATATAATTTCACTTTTCTGCACCTCTCCTGCCACAATCGGTACAATGAAGAAAACTTCTGTCTCCCAGGATTGATTAAAGTCCTAATGAGACAAAGTACTGGCAAATGAATAGTTTTAAATAGTAGTAAATGGTAGCTGTCTTTATTATCTGAAAATCTTTTCTCATTTAGGAATAAAAGTGGTAAAACCAGATAAAAACTAATAATACATTTTTTATTGGGAGTGGAGCAAAGGGGTTTTGAGTCCTTTACTGTAAGCATTTAGTTAGGTTAATCGTTATCTCCCGAGGGGTCCCAGACTGTGAGAACACCTGAGCTGTATAGCTTCTGACATGCCAGTCTACAAGGAATAGGTTTGCAGGGATTGTTTTGTATTGTGCCCTCTCCTGGAAAGCTGTGTGTAGTGCATGCTTTTTTGTTGTTAAAACCTTTATACTGAATCTCATTTAATCTAAGATAAATACTGTTTTTGCCATTTCAGAGATGAGGACATGAGATATAGGAAGGTTAAGGAATCTGTTAAAGGGTAGAGACAACCAGGACTCAAACTTTTCAAGTTTTGTTCACTTTCTGTCACACAACACTTGTCTTTCACCCAGATTTAGTTATCTACACTAATAAAAGAGAAACATGGTAATTGGCGTACGACCGCTACCCTTCCCATTGGCTAATCAGCGTATCCTTATGCAAATTAACTGTCAGCCAAGATGGCGGCTGGCAGCCAGGCAGCTGGAAGCGAACATGAGGCTTGCTTCCTCCAGGGACTGCAGACTCCAACGTTCCCCGCCTCACTTGCCGGACTCTCAACTGCAACTCTAAGCAACTATTACTATGTTGCAAATAAGAAGCTAAACAAAACCGGCTGTCAGTCAGCCCCAGACCGCAACACTGTATCGATGTTTTCAGCAGCGAGGCCTCAGAGCTAAAGCTGGCCCAGAATAAAAAAAGAAAAAAAGAAAACAAGGAGCGGTTGGGAGCTTTTAGTCAACTGCCAGCGGGAAAACAGCCCTCAGCCCCTCAGCCAGCCTGGCCAGGCACCCCAGTGGGGACCCCCACCCTGATCCAGGACACCCTTCAGGGCAAACCAGCCAGCCCCCACCCATGCACCAGGCCTCTATCCTATATAGTAAAAGGGTAATATGCCTCCCGGCACCGGGATCAGCGGAGCAGCGAGGCTCCCGGCACTGGGATCAGCGTGACAGGGGGCAGCGCCCAAACCCCCTGATCAGCCCTGCTCTGTGCCTGATAGGGGGGGAGCTCCCCAATCCCCCGATTGCCCTGCGGCTCTGTGGGTGACAGGGTGCAGCGCACCAACCCCCTGATCGGCCCTGCTCTGTGTGTGACAGGGTAGAACCATAACCTCTCCATCGGCCCTGCCCTGAGTGTGACAGTGGCGGTGCCCCAACCCCCTGATCGGCCCTGCTCTGTGGGTAATAGAGGGTGGTGCCCCAACCCCCCTCCACGGGCCTTGCTCTGTGTGTGACAGGGTAGAGCCATAACCTCCCCATTGGCCCTGCCCTGAGTGTGACAGGGTGCAGCGCCCCAACCCCTTGATCCGCCCTGCTCTGTGTGTGACAGGGGGCGGTGCCCCAGCTCCCCTATTGGCCTTACTCTGTGAGTGACAGGGGGGAGCTCCTCAACCCCCTGATGGGCCCTGCTCTGTGCATGACAGGGGGGAGCTCCCCAACCCCCTGATTGACCCTGCTCTGTGAGTGACAGGGAGCAGCGCCCCAACCCCCTGATGGGCCCTGCTCTGTGAGTGACAGGGGGCAGCGCCCCAACCCCCTGATCGGCCCTGCTCTGTGCGTGACAGGGGGTGGCACCGCAACCTCCCCATCAACCCTGCCTTGAGTGTAACGGGGCGGTGCCCCAACCCCCCAGTCAGTCTACCCTGAGCATGACTGAGGGTGGCATTGCAACCTCCCGATCCGCCCTGCTCTGTGCATGATGGGACGGCACCCCAACTCCCCAATCGGCCCTGCTCTGAGCCTGACCAGGGGCTGCACTTAGGGATTGGGCCTGCCCTCTGCCACCCGGGAGCAGGCCTAAGCCAGCAGGTCGTTATCTCCCGAGGGGTCCCAGACTGTGAGAGGACACAGGCCAGGCTGGGGGACCCCCCCCACCCCGAGTGCACAAATTTTTGTGCACCGGGCCTCTAGTAAAAAATATTCATCTATCCTGGGCTTCTAGAATTGGCTTCAAAGTTTTCAGAATATGGCAATATTCATATTTAAGTGCTAGGCACACACTTAGAGGTAGTATAGCATAGTAAAGAGGAGTAGAGGCTTTGAAATTACTACCACTGATTACCTCTGATTTTGTTTTGAGGAACATCTGTATAACATGGAAAACTATATCTACCTTCTAGGTCTATAAGAAATAAAGGTGGCAATATACATAAAGCGTTTGTACAATGAGTGACATATAGTATTAATACTGCATTTGGGAATTGAAATTCAGTATATTAAAAAAAGCACTTTTTATAATCAAAATTTTAATCATTTTTTTAATGGAAACACTTCCTTGGTAAAAAAAAAAAAAAAATCCAGAGTGCAAGTGAGTAACTATTAAAACCTTCCCCCAGGCTCACACAAATCTCTAAACCTAATACCCTGCTCCTCAGGCCCATTCCCAGGAATAAGCAAGTTTGCTTAATCATTTAATCAGCTTTTTCTCTCTGGATAAATAGGTTTACAATGCAATTAACTCAAAATCTGTTTATATTTTAGAATATAAAAGTCAAGAAGACATCAACAATCCTAGTAAGAAATATCTCATTTCCTTAGCTGATAAATGTTTAATCTACAATACAGAAAAAGTGAGAAATTTATTTTTTTCTTAAAGGGACAGTTTCAAGAACTTAAGGCATCATAACAATATAATGTCATGTCCAAATGCTTATGTGTGTGTATATGGTGGGGCACCTTGACGATTCTCAAGCAGTTTTTACCATGTATAGAGACTATTGTTTACAGCAGTTGTTCTCAACCTTGTCAACTCAATTCTCTCATTTTCTGACAAATATTTTATAAAGCCCTTATACTATCCTGAAATAAGATTCATAGATAAGGAGACCTACCTTTACCCATTAAAAAAATATCCTAACTATAATTTATAACAAAATTATGTGCATTTTAATATGTAAATGCCTAGATTATATTAGAAGACATTATGCAGTAGACAGATGATTGTATTTCCTTATGCAAATAAATTTGGATTTAAGAGAAGACTGAAGCTACTCTGTGACTATAAGAAGATGAAAGTGAAGAAATACAGTGGGTCCTGGATAGATCTGTTTATGAAAACTAAAAATATTTTGTTTATATGTAAAACTGACTTTAAGTTCTGGTTTTTTAACTAATAGGTTTTTAATTAATTATAAATAGGTTTTTAACTAATGTATATTTCTAGCAGTGCATTTGAAATTTGTATAGGTCGATTTTTCTTGGTGCAAAACTAGCCCTTTACTTCTACTCCACCCTTGTGGCAATCAAAAAATATCCTGACAGCCCAGCCAGTGTGGCTCAATGGTTGAGAGTCTACCCATGAACCAGGAGGTCATGGTTCTATTTCCATCGGGGCATATACCTGGATTTTGGACTTGATCCCCAGTAGGGGGCATGCAGGAAGCAAATCAATGATTCTCTCTCATCATTGATGTTTTTATCCCTCTCTCTCTTCCTTCCTCTCTGAAATAAATAAATAACATTAAAAAACAAACAAACAAAAACCCTGAAAAATTTCTAACTGTCTCTTAGAGGGCAGTGCTGCCCCCTTGAGAACCACTGCTCTATAGTAACAAACTAATGCATGAATTCATCTGCCTGCAATCTGTGTACATGTAATTGCATGTCTGTAATTATGGTAATTGACAAAATGAGTTGAAAGCTTTTATAAAATTTACTGTTTCTTGCCTCACTTACAAAACCTGAGTGGTGATTCCATTTGGATACTTCTAGTCAATCCTCGCTTGTACAGTCTAAGCCAAAACACAGCCAGAAGTCAGGTATCTGAGCTAAGGGTAGTATCAAACAGATCCTGAGATGGGTGGACTCCACTGTTCCTCTCCACTAGTGTAGATGAACGGGAAGCAGTTTTCTCCAAAGCAGAAAACTGTACTGGTATGTATGAGGGGGGCATTTTTAATTTTTTAATGAGCTTGCAGGGCTTAGTATTTTAAAATGCAGCTTTATTCAATTTTATATTGGTAGCTGTCAGTATATGCATATAAAATATACTTTACTTGAAATAGAAAAGACACAAAATTAACCTAACCTTGCCTATGTATGCAAAAAATGAAAAAATTGCTAATTCTAGAGAACTTGAATAAAAATTATCTTGTCTATATAAATATTATATTATGGTATTATTCTGTATGTACAACTGTAAACCTACTTTTGCCCCACCCTTTATATGAAAATATAGCCTGAAATCTGTAATGAGTGATATTTATTTGAAAATTGTTCCTGGTTGGAAGTATTTCAAGTTAGTTTCTAACTCAACTTGAATGTCTGTTTACATATTCAGGATATATGGAATAGGTGGGTGAACTTGATGACACGTGTCAATGACTATGTGTTCTCGTTAACAGCTCCAGCTCCAGCTCCAGCTCCAGCTCCAGTTCCACGTCCCAAAACCCATCCCTCTGCATCCTCTGGCAAAATGCTCCTTCCATCGTTTGGGGCATTCATCATTTTAATCAGTGCTTCTATATATCTCTTTGTTAGTCTTTAGTCAGCTATATTCTTTATGTTAAGTACACTACAGGGATCCCACAGGAAATGATCAAAAGGAATGTTATATTTTTCACTTGTTGGCCAAAGTCAGTTGATAAAATGAGAACTGTATATGTTATTCACTTTTCAAATTCAGAAAGTTTGTCCAGTTATGTTGTAGAATCATTTTCACTTATTTGTATATTAATCTTATTGCAAAAACCTTATTTCTGGTTGAATTCAATAAAAGACAAGATTATTAGATATAATTTCAGAATTGCCAATACTAAAATATCCAATGTTAGTGGTTAACATGATTTTAATCAATAAGAATTTTTTCAGGGGTGTGGGGTGGATTTTTTCTTATTTTCAATTATAGTTTATATTCAATATTCTGTATATTCGTTTCAGGTGTACAGCATAGTGGTTAGACAATAGTATACTTTAAAAAGTGGTCCCCTCCATATTCAAGTATCCACCTGGCCCCTTACATAAAATCAGATGGTATGCCTTTCTGACTTATTTCACTTAGCATAATGCACTGTAGGTCATCATGCTGTTGCAAAACTGAATTTTAAAGATGTTCTACTCATCCTTAAAGGATTAGACTTTTCACTTCAAATAGTATGATCCCCCAAAATATGAACTTTATATTTCTGTAAACACAAGTTTACCAAGTATTTCACATACATAGTGCCTAATTTGAATCTCATTAAAACAGGAAGGTAGACAGTACTTTTTATGTATGCTAAATAAGCAAAGGAAAATGAGGTTATACAGTATACTACCATTTTCCTCAGGGTATTGTGGTGGTATACTAGAGACTGATTTAGGCCAGGGGCTTTGGTAACTGACAGTTATTTACATGTTGCCAATGTTTCAAAAAGGATTTCAAAGATACAAAAGAAAAAAACACTACATAAAATTTAAACTGTTAGGGGTTCAATGTGCTTTAATTCCACCATGTAACTCTCTTCCTGTTCAGAATTTTTAGTCTACCCACAAGAACCATTAGTCAGTTGCAGACTAAACACAGAACTTCTGTAAATTGCGTTAGAAAACACTTCAAGCAGAGGCCAAAGTGGGCCTTGTCTCCTATTCACCTAAATCTAGAACTTGGTTATGTACAGATCAAGTCATATCTAACCAGCTACATGAACAAGGACCACAGGTCAGCCTTACACATGCATGTCACCAGTAAGTCAACTGCCTTTGAGTGTGTGTCTGTCTTTAAAAGGCAGGCTCTAGGCCCATCTAGGGGTATTGATCTTGCAAAATTAGGAACCTAACTATCAGAACACGAAAAAAATGAAAGACTAGAGAAGTGAGCTTGGTGTGTGTGAGTAGTGATTTGTTCTTCATGGAATGTGGCTCAATGAGGAACAATTCTCATCAGATCAACAACTCTTCCTTCAGTAAGAGGGTGTGCAAAGGGACAGATACCTTCTAATGAGGAGGATGTGGCTACGTGGACGAGAAGGATGGAAGTACCTATCTTCTGGTCCAAGGAGAAAAAAATTTATTTCCTAACGTTGGATTGTAACAACAAGTTAGGAAAGTATGATGAAAGAGGGTGGTATATAGAGTGTAACAAGTTTGCATGCCATAATCTTGGCAAAGTGGCTGCAGACTACTAGTAACTAACTTGGAAATAAAACAATCAGTTTTAAAGTTCTCAGTCTCCTATACAATTGTTACCCTAATCTGCAGCTGGACTGAAATTCCTATAGTGGGATTTCAGAGGATGGCTTCTTGGTATACATTCCTCACTATCCCTGTAACAAACACAATGGCAAGATTCATACCAAAGGATCACACAGAAATGAAGAAAGTTAAAGCATTTCCAAGAGGGGGCCAACATGATGCAGCCAGGTATGCAATTTGTAGTAAGAAAAATTGTTTAAAGTTACCTGGTAATGAAAGATTCACTGTTTCACATTATGATGTTTAATTCACATTTTCTAGGATTTTTAGATACTAATATGTTAGGTAATTCTGTATCCTAAATGATAGCTGAAGTTTTTTTGCCAAGTCAAATAAGCAGCAGTGATATATTTTTCTTAGGAGGGAAAAATCAGACTTTAAAACAAGCAAAGACTAAAATTTTTGAATAGACATGAATGGTCATTCTCCCAGAGCTAAATAAAGCACCAAACAGAATTATAGAAAAGTAATTACAATCAAGAATTTATTTGTTTTCATCATTTTTAGAAATAAAAATGTTTAAAGAAACAAAAGTTGCAAAAATGATAAAATGTAATTTTTTTATATCCTAATTGCGTAGGTGTTCTGTAAATTTCAAATAAGCAAAATAATATAAAAATATATTTTCAAATCTTTATAGAATGAAATGAAAACCACATTAATCATTAAATACTCTTGGATTTTCTTTACTCCTTCTACAGATGAATTCACAAATATAAAAACTGATGTACATTTATTTTCTGAAGTACTAATCTCCAACAGCCAAGTAGTCATACATTTTATGTGCAAAGTAGATATTGCATATTTACTTGCTATGGAAAGTAGAGTACAGGCTGAATGGAGAATAATCATTAAACACTGATTATTTTTAAGAAAAATGCTGTTGTAAAAATGTACAATAGTACGTTTTTGGTAATTATGTACTTCTTAAAGTAAGTAACAGCTTTTAGATTTAAATCTTCCGAAGGCTGTCCTTGAAGAGCTGTGAAGTGACTTATTTCAAATCTGAAGAATTATAATTTGTCAGTAACCTTCTCAAAAACCAAGCCAGCAGAGAATTTTCTTTCCGTTTCCTCCATGTGGTCAGTTTCATTCTTAGGGAAGGCCTGATGTAGCAAGAAGATATAGTTCATAAACCTTTAACACAAGTTTGTGATCTGTCAACTAAATACACCACCTCTGATGTGGATGGTTTCATTCAATCCATGTTCTACTAACTTTATATCTTCTAGATCATCTTTTATGATGCTAATCAAGTGGCTAAGGCCTTCTTGTTGTTGTTTCAAATGCTAGAAGAAATTAAGGAAAATATTAATACATTACTTTATTAAACTGCAAGCTACTCACAGGAAAAAGGATGATTTTACTAGCAATACAGCACTCTGTAGATGCTCTAAATATAGTGGGCATGCACATTTATCTTTTGCTAATATTTTTTATATGATCTACAATAAAATACATACTGTAAACAAAGTCAAACATGTAATGAACAATATCTTCAGAAATATTACAGAAGCAGATTTTTTTTAGATTCTTTTTAGCAACCTTTGATAAAACGTATGATATTAAAACAATACAAGGTACTCAAATATAGATGACTAATAAAGTAATCATTCTGAAAATTGAGAATTTTCAC
Source organism: Myotis lucifugus (assembly GCF_000147115.1). NCBI lineage: Eukaryota > Metazoa > Chordata > Mammalia > Chiroptera > Vespertilionidae > Myotis > Myotis lucifugus. The sequence continues at coordinate 606,846 of NW_005871535.1, forward strand.
TTTTTTTAGTACAAAGTATATAGTGATGATAATGGTGATAACTACAATTGCTAACGTTTTTAAGAGTCTTTCCTAAGTGGTTAAGGCAATTTGAAGAGTTTCATAAGTATTAAGTCATTTAAAATCTTTCTGAGCACTTTTTCGGGTACAATTATTACTCTTCTCTGCAAATAAAGAAAATGAGGTGCAGGGAAGTAACCTGCTCAAGGTCATGAAGTAGTGATGAATCATAATTCAATCCCAAAACAATATACTGCTTTCATCATTTTAGGTAGGTGGTTGTATTATTCCCCGTTTTATTGCATAAACTCTTTAATATAGTTCTTTATTCGAATATGCTAGAATCTTTCAGTTAATTTTATTGCAAATATTTACAATGGAATATAACTAAAATGTATGCACACTGTCCAGGAACCTAGGAACCAAACTAGTTTTTAATTGCATAAAATGGAAATATCCATCCTAAAGCACATAATAAAATCAGAATTGTTGATGACATTTAAAAACATCTAAAATCCTCTGGGCCATGCTAACAGTCTTACATAGTTTTTCACAAAGTTTACCGCCTGAATACATTTTCTTTAGACAGTCAATGGTTGGACAGTTTTCATTAAATCAATCTGTATTTATAATGAAAATAAGCTAGAACAGTACTTTTCAACTTGTTCATACAATGTAAGCCTTAGGTAAATGGAGGTCCTGGCCACCCCAACCTTCACTGAGGATCCTTGAAGGCTGAGGGGATCAATAACTCTACATATTTATATTTTCTATGTGGCATACAGGTTGGGAAGGTATGATACAGAGCAGTTATTTCTTAAACTTTAATGTATATACAAATACATTTAATGTATTAAGTAGGTCTGGCATTAAGGACAGATTCTGTATTTTTAATAACCTCCCAGATGCTGCTGCTGCCAACACATTGAGTAGCAGGGTCTAGGGAACTTTGGTGCCTCTATTACCTCTTGTTCATTTTTTGGGGGGTTGGGGAAGTGAATGATTTACTTAATTTTTATTATGGTAAAATATACATAACAAAAATATGCCCGTTTTAACCATTTTTAAGTAACAATTCAGTAGCATTCACATTATGAAACAATCACTACCATCTACCTCTAGAACTTTTTCTGAAATTCTGTACCTATTAATAAACACTAATTCCCCATTTCCCCTCTCTGAGCCCCTGTCAACCAGCATTCTACTCTAATGAATTGGATGGAGTACTCTAGGTACTTCACTGAAGTAGAATCATAAAATATTTGTCCTTTTAAACTGGCTTATTTCACTTGGCATAATATCTTCAAGGTTGATCTATTTGTAGTGTCCTTTTTTAAAGGTTGAATATTCCACTGTATGTATATACCACATTTTAACTATTCATCCATCTATGGACACTTGGGCTGCTTTCACATTTTGGCTACAGTGACTAATGCTACTGTGAACATGAGTATACATATATTTAAGTTTCTGGTTTCAATTCTTTAAGGTTTACACCCAAAAGGAGAATTGCTGGATCATATGGTAATTCCATGTTTAATTTTTTAAGGAACTGTTTTTTTACAGTGGTTGTATCATTTTACATTGCCACCAGCAATGCACAAGTTTTTCACTTACTTTACATCCTTATCAACACTAATTTCTGTGTTGTTTTTATTTTGTTTTTTAATAATAGCCACCTCAATGGATATGAAGTAGTGACTGATCACCTTTTTAAAAAGTACACACTAGCCCTGGTCGGTGTGGCTCAGTTGTTTGGAGCATCATCCCATGAATTGCACAGGAAGGTCTCAGGTTTGATTCCCAGTCAGGGCACATACCTAGGTTGCAGGTTTAATCCTGTCAGGCGCATACAGAAGACAACCACAACCAATCAATGTTCTCTCTCATACTCTCCCTTACCCTCTTTCTAAAACCAATAAGCATATCCTTAGGTGAGGATTAAAAAAGAAAAGTGCACACTAATGTGACACTTACCTGCTTGATTTCTCGTAACAGATCTGCATCTATGTAATATCTTTCCTCAGATTTGACTGCTCCAAAATGATTCTGCATCCTGATTTGGGACATCAGTTCATTTAGTCGGCCCTAAAAATAAGACTTAAGTCAAATTAAACTGCTAACAGCAGCAGCTGCTTTTAAAAGAGAATGTTTCCTTTTAAAAGGATGGTTACTACTCTATTAAAGGTGTCTAATTTTCCTCTGTACACTATTTGAAATGTTAACACAAGCCAAAAACACCATGATTAAGAGTCTACTTTAGAAAGAAAGTTTTGATTAAAGAGAACAAATACTGTTAAAAAAAACAAGCATACAAAAGTCCTATTTTTGAAGACCAATAGTATTTTTCTGTAGATCCACTTGAAACAAATTCTACCTTTATAATTAGTGGCCCGGTTCCCAAAATTTGTGCACATTAAAAGGGAATTAGAGGAAATATTTTAATATTGCTATTTGCCCTTTCTTTATAATAGAAGTGTCAGAGATGAAAGAAAATTAGTAAAATATATATGAAAATCTCCCTCCTGTCAGAGTCTGGGGTGCACTGCAGGATCCAGAGTCAAGTCCCTGCCCACCCGCATGTGCCTCGAAATCACGTGAGACCCAGCCCCAGCCAGCCCCACCCCCATCAAGCCCTGCAGGGAGGGGAGCGCAGCCTCAGGACCCCCGGCGCCAGGGGACGGGGTGCGGCCTCAGGTCCCCCAGCCCTGGCGTGAGGCATGACAACCATTTGCATATTAGCTCTTTATTATATAGGATAATAAAAGCATAATATGCTTATTAGACTGGACAGCCAAACGACCTTCCAGATGTCATTCTGGACATCCTTCCAGACGAAGCCTTGGCAGCAGGGGCCAAGGCAGAGGCGGTTAGGGGCGATCAGGCAGGCAGGTGAGCAGTTAGGGGCGATCAGACAGGCAGGCAGAGTGGTTAGGGGCGATCAGGCAGTCGAGTGGTTAGGAGCCAGGGGTCCTGGATTGCGAGAGGGGTCCCGGATTGGGAGAGGGTGCAGGCCGGGCTGAGGGAATCCCCCCACTCCCCCCGTGCACGAATTTCGTGCACGGGGCCTCTAGTAGTTGTATAAGTGCTTACCTTAAACTGAGTAGGTGCATTTAGTTCACACTGAATTGTATCTAGCTGAACTCGCAACTGCTCTTCATCAGCTTGGATGGCATATCCACTCTTCCTCTGAATTTCCTGTTTGATTAGGACCTATACAAAGAAAACCCACTAATACCAATAGAATCATCTCTTTTCAGTTATGCAAGTAATTTTATTACAATCAGTTGTTGGCAGAAATCAGCCAAATAATATACTAACAATATAGTGTAAATCTTAGTTCAAGATTTGAATCATGTTTGTCCATTTATATTAGTCAAGCTACATTAGTACACTGTTTTCAATGGCCATAATTTTTCATCCATTAACCAATAATTAATTTAATTCCCCTATTAAGGAGCATATATTTTGTTTCTAGATTTGACACTGTTAACAATGCTATAATAAACATTTATGTATGTATATATCTTTATTTACTGATATAGACCCCAAGAATGTGTAGGGTTTAAATATATATTTTCAGCCCTGGCTGGTTTGGCACAGTGGATAGAGCATCAGCCTGCGGACCATTGTCGTGGAGCCAGAAGAATGTCCCGGGTTCAATTCCCAGTCAAGGGCACATGCCTGGGTTGCAGGCTCGATCCCCAGTGGGGAGCATGCAGGAGGCAGCTGATCAATGATTCTCCCTCATCATTGGTGTTTCTATCTCTCTCTCTCTCTCCCTTCCTCTCTGAAATCAATAAAAATATATTTAGAAATAAAATAAATAAAAGTTTATGTTTTCTAACAGAAGCTGCTACATTGCTTTCTCAAAAGATCCTAAGAATTTAAATTCACAAGGCACATGAGAGTATGCTTTTCCCCACATTCCTGTCAGCTATTGGTTGTAATGATTAAATTTTTCCCAACCTGATGAGTTTAAAGGGAACTCACATCTTTTCTTTAATCATTTCCACATTATGAAGTGCTTTTTCACATATTTTGCCTATATTTCAATTGTTTTTCTTCTTGTCAATTTATATGATCTCTTTGTATAATATGGGGATATTTATACTATAGCTAAAATCTATACTATTTCCAAATTCAAGTTTGTTTTTTTTCTGAAATCACTAAATTATTGACAAATAGCTTCTTTCTGGTATCTTTTGCTATACAAAATTTTCTAATTCTTATGTAGCGAATTCTGTTTTACAGTTTCTGGCTTTCTGGCCAAAAGTCTCTCTAATCCCTAGCTTCATAAATTTCTTAAGAGTTAAGTCTTTTTTTTTTTTTTAAATATATTTTATTGATTTTTTACAGAGAGGAAGGGAGAGAGATAGAGAGCCAGAAACATCAATGAGAGAGAAACATCGATCAGCTGCCTCCTGCACATCTCCCACTGGGGATGTGCCCACAACCCAGGTACATGCCCTTGACCGGAATCGAACCCGGGACCCTTCAGTCCCCAGGCTGACACTCTATCCACTGAGCCAAACCGGTTTCGGCGAGAGTTAAGTCTTTAATCTACCTTATTTTTGTGTATGATGTGAAACAGTGGTCTAATTTTAATTTTTTCAGGATGGATAGCCAGTTACTCCATTATTTAAGTTAAATATACCTACTAAATTGAAACCCCACTGTTCTATTTGTAAACATTAATTCAGATTTTATATTTTCCTCATGAATTTATTCCTAAGTATTTTATAGTTTTTTCATCATAGTGAAAAGAATATTTTCCTGTTTCCATTAATAGTATTTATCTTATATATCCATCTTTCCACATTCTGTAATTTATTCTATAATTTATTTGACTCCCGCATGCACCCATACCAGGGATCTTGGTGTGTACGGGACAATGCTCCAACCAACCAAGCCACACTAGCTAGGGCAAGATGATTTCTTTCTTTACTGCTTCCCCTGAACCTCTCAGTAAGATGTGAATTTTAGACTATTTTTAACTTTCTTCACCCAATCTTGTGATGCCACTCCTCCAACTGACAGGTTTTACTGAGAAAGTTTGCTACTTTTAGTTTCAGACTATTATTATTACCTTTTTTCTATTGCAAAACAATTCATGTTTAGCACTATTACATATATAGTCTTATAAATGTTGAAAAATATCCAGATTACTACCTGTAAGGTTCTATGGGAAAGGTCCATGAGTTTCCTCTTGTATTGTGCAATTTTGGCCATAGTTGTAGTTTGATTCTTCTGTAATTCACCAATATCTTCAGATATAATCTGTATTTTTCAAAAGTTTAAGGTAAATCAAGTATATGTATCACAACTATTTATCAGGTTCACCTATATACAAAGTGTAATTTCTGAGATAAGCCTGAGATTCATCTCTCAAAATATAAACTCCTTCTTTTAAATTTGTCTTTATATTTCTAACCCTTTGTACATCTAAAATTTGTTTTTTACCCTCACCTGAGAATATGTTTATTGATTTTAGAGAGAGAGGGAAGGAGGGGGGAGGGAGAAAGAGAGAGAGAAAGATAGAGAGAGAAACATCGACTGGTTGCCTCCCAACAGAGGACTAAATCCACAACCTAGGTCATAGCTCATGCATTGCTTGTGGTGATGCTGGTTCAAACAAACCTATTGTGCTGCCAGTAACATAAAAGTATCATTTATGTACAGTACATGATACTTGATAATAAACAACTATGTTACTGGTTTATGATTTTACCACATTACACTTTTTATCATTATTTACAGTATTTTCTTTCTACTTATAAAAGTTTGCTGTAAACAATATGCTATTCCAGAACAGACCACATGTTAGATGGCAAAATAAGTCTCAGTAAATTTAAGAAGATTAAAATCCTATCAGGTTTCTTCAACTCCAATGGTAGAACAAAAAAAGAGAAAAAAGGTAAAACAATTGTAGCTGGGAATTTCAACTCTCCTCTCATAGCAGAACTACTTAAACAGCAAAATCAGCAAGATTATATAAGAACTGAACTATCTACTAACTGGATTTCACTCATGATAACAGAAAACTACACCCAAGAACACCAGAATACGATTTGTTAAAAACGATAACAAATTTAAAAGAACTGAAGTCATACAAAGTTATCTGACCATATCAAGAATCAGACTAGAAATCAACAAGAAAATAACAGGAAAATCTCCAACACTTGGAAATGAAAATACTTCTAAATAATCCAGGCTTGGATAAAGAATATGTGGTACATATATACAACAGAATACTATTTAGCCATAAGAAAATATGAAATACTGCCATTTGAGACACTGTGGATAGACCTTGAGAATATTGTGCTAAGTGAAATAAGTCAGAAAAAGCTAAGAACCATATGATTTCACTCATACGTGGGATATACAAGTGAAACTCATAGACACAGACAATAGTATGGTGGTTACCAGAGGGAAGGTGATGGCGTGGGGAGGGGGAGTAAAGAGAGCCAAATACCTGGTGATGGAAGATGATTTGACTTTGGTAGTGGACACAATGCAGTATACAGATCATGTATCATAGAAATGTACACCTGAAACTCATATGATCCTATTAACCAATGTCACCCCAAAAAAATGTCATAAAAAGTTTAATTTAAAAAATAATAAATAATCCACTAGTAAAAAAAAATCCAATAACTAGAACCCTCAAGGGAAATTAGAGAATATTCTGACTGGGTCAAATATGAAAATAGGACATTACCAAAATTTGTGGGACTTAGGTAAAAAAGTGCTTAGAAGGAAATTAATAGCACTAAATGTTCATATTAGAAAAGACAAAAGGTCTCAAATAACTTAAGCTGCTACCTTAAGAAACTAGAAAAAGAGAAAAATAAATCCAAAGCAAGCAGAATAAAGAAAATGGTTAAGAGTAGAAATTAATGAAATCATAAACAAAACCAGAAAAAAGTCAATGAAAAAATCAATAAAATCAAGGTAATGAAAAGTCCAGAAATCATGCCACGTGCAAAACTATGCTGGAATTTTCATCCAGAGAAGCTAATACTAGAAAGGATGAATGATTATGATGTTCAAATATTTATAGAGCTGTCATAGGAAGCACAGTAAGTACCTACAAAGCAATGCCAGAGAAAATGGGTGTAAATTATAACAAGGCAGATACTGGATCAATGTAAAAAGAGAATTTGTATCAATTAGAGCTAGCTGACAGTAAAATGGGTTGCTTCATAAAACAGCAGGTTTTCATTACTCAAACAGAATCTGAATGAACAGCTCATCAAAAATTCCATTTAGAGAATTTGAAGGCGACCTTTAGGTATTTGATTACAAAAGTCAACTTTATAAAACAAAATATTATGTAGATTTAAGCATTCAGTAACTTAAATTTGCTTCATTAACCAACAATTATAAAATACTGATAACATCATCATAATTATAACCTTCATTTTTATAAGGCCCCATAAATAAGTGTTTATAATAGAGCAAATTATATGCATTTTTTTGGCTGGAATTGAAAATGAAAGTCTAATTTGCTAGGCCAACAATTTTTAATTCATCACTGAAATATACCAAATCAGATTGACATGATTTTGGAGACTATAATAAAGAAAGCTGTATAACACTATAATTGCTAATTTGCAGTATACACTATATTGTTCCCTATAAGATAAAATTAGTTTATAACTAACACACATGGTGAAAAGAAATTTCTATGATCCCAAGGCCAGAGAATGAAGGTAAATGCTTACATCTAATCTGGTCTGATGCTGCTTAGTCATCTGATCTTGAACCTTCAGTCTTCGAAGAAGTTCTTTGAAACCCACCATTGGTACAGGAATTAACCTGAAGAAATCAAGTGGTCAATTTTCAAACCTTAAGTCTACTATTACAAAATTCAAAAAGTATTTTCATAATAACATCCATATAATTTCACATTAAATTTCTAGAGTTTAAAGGCAGATCTACAACTATGAAATCAATAATGTCACACCACAGAAACTTAATCCAATCTCCCTATTTTACAAATTAGGAAATATAGTTCAGGAAAAAGTTACATTATTAAATACAAACATTATTAGCGTAATGGTACTCAGATTTCAATGTTTTCACCACAAAACGCTGCCTTACCATAGTCAACATTCTTTAAAAAGCAACAGAAATCGCCCTGGCTGGATAGCTCAGTTGATTAGAGCTACCTATACGCCAAGGTTGCGGGTTCGATCCCCAGATAGAACATATATAAGGATCAACCAATGAATGCATAAATAAGTGGAACAAATTGATGTTTCTCTCTGTCTCCCTTCCTCTTTCTCTAAAATCAATAAATAAATAAAACATTTTTAGAAAAGCAATAGAAATAAAAGTAAGCTCACCTAAAATATGAGGATTATAATTATAATAGTTTGCATTTGTTTGCTTCCCTAGTAGCAAATATTAGTTCTTATATGAAAACAAGATACACTTACTTTTCAGAATCAGGGTTATCCACCTTGGCTTGTTCCCAGATAATAGGATCAACACCTACCACAAAGAAAAAACATTTTTTCTAAAAGAACTATTTTCCATTTTTCTGGTATTTTTTTCTAAAAGAACTATTTTCCATTTTTATGGTATTTGTATGAAAGGCATTCCCAACGTAAAACACAAAACCCATAAACTGTAATGAGAAATGACTGTCAAATATGACCACTACAAAAATAAAAATTTTGTAAGATAAAGCTAAACAAAAGGTGTAAATGGAAAGGAAACACCTACAACCTATAAGATAATATATTACAGAGCTCTTATAAATCACAAAGGAAGACAAAAAAAATCTAATAGAAAATGGGGAAAGAACATGAAAGGACCTTTTATGATAATAACACATTCAGGTTTTACTTGAAGACTCAGTTAAAACAAGAGATAAACTAGAAAAAAATAAAATAGTAAATTATCTTTGGGTAGATGGATTATAGACGATTTTTCTTTAGTTTGCTATTTCTAACAAACATATTAGCTATATAATAAAAATAAAAAACTAGGCAAATGAATAAATGAAATAAAAAAATTCCAATCTATGTGAATAAGTAGACATGTGATAAGCTGACAATGGCTTCATTAACATTAATAATCAACCAACACCTCCCAAAACAGAGGAAGCATATATCTCGAAGTCTTTCATTTCCTCAACTCTATGAGTATAGAAACATACCAGCAGGGGGATTCTGTAAAAGCTGTTTGACCTGTGCAGGAGAAAGTTCTGTTCTAGTCATAGAGAGGGTTACACCAAGTTGCTGCAGCTGTGTTTTTATGTTGGTTTGTTCAAAATGGGCATATAGTGTTGTAGCTGGAACTCTTCTTGAAGTACCATTTGGAGAACGCTCAATAACATAAATGACAACTTCTGTCCTAGGAAAAAAACAACCAAGTTATAAAATATGAACATATAACTCACAGCCACAAATATCAATGCAGCATGTGATTTTTAAAAGGGCACTAGTCTAATTAAGAAATGACTATTTTAGAAGGGAATTAAACTATTTTTTTCTTAAATCTTTTTAAAAAATTATTGATTTTAAAGAGAGTGAGGGAGGGAGTAGGGGGGCAGGAGAAAGAGAAACATCATTTGTTGTTCCACTTATTCATGTACTCATTGGTTGCTTCTTATATGTGCCCTGACCGGAGATTGAACGCACAACCTTGGCATATCGGGATGACGCTCTAACCAACTGAAGCTAAGGCCAGGGCTTAAATCTTGACAAATAAGATACTCTTACTTAATGTTCTGTTCACTTATAAATTAACTTAAGTGATAAAGTTAAAATGAGACAGGCAAATAAGATATTTGTCAAAGGTTTGCTTAGCTGCAAAGTTCTATTATTTTTTTTCTAGATTTTAGAAGTACTTTGGAGATTCTGTTGAAGCTTATAGATTGTTTTACTGCAAGTAAGACCAGGAAGTAAAATCTGATTTCAGTTATATTCTAAAGTAATGTTTTGCCACTAAGTATGAAAATTATCAGACAAGGGAAGTTAATCATATTTATCCATAAATGAACATGAACAGTAATCAGTCAAAACTTTCCATTAACATCTTTGTGGCCCTTGATATGCACAGTCAAGATTAATGTTTATTCCTGTTTCTAAGTGAAAAATCTAAAAAATTATTACCATCCAGTAAGTTACAAAATCCAAGATTAAAAAAAAAGCTTTTAAATGTTTCTGTATAAATACTGAAAAATCACTGAGAAATAACATTCTGCTCTGAGATTTAACTGGGGTTTTAGCAACAAAATCACTTGATCACTCCCTGGACCAAGGCATGCAGATATAAAGAGTATACCTATTGTATACTTACTGATCATCTGGCAATGTTTTAATACCCTCTACATTTACTGTAAGGGTCTGGTTTCCTCCCAAAACTTTATGCAATGATTCTACCAATTGCTGTTGTTGGCTTCGAATATCTGTTTCTTTTTTGTTGAAAACTAAAACCACAAGCCCATCTTCATCTTTATTATTGGGCATACAACTATAACCTACTGCCTGTGAATGACAAAATAAACAATATCAGAAATATGTACAAATCTTAAATCCAGTATTTAATATTAATAGCTTCATATCTGCTAAAATGGGGAAGCAGTTTAATGTCTGGTAGTGAAGGAAATAATGATTCTTACCTACTTGTGCCCTAGGACATTACACATTTTAAAGAAATTATTTTAACCCAGAATAACAAATTTGTAGACTGAAATTAAAAATTCCTTTTCAAAAGAGTAACTAAGTAGCTTTTGCCTCTGAAAAACGTTGATATCCACTGTTGTTGGGTGCTTCTACACAGTTGAAACAACTCTGAATGTCATAAAAATGACTGCAAAAGTCATGGACCAAAATGTAAGTCATTTTACTACATATTAGACTCACAGAATCTTAGGTTTTAGATATGATAAACTATATCTTTCTAGAGAGTTACTCTTTTAGATAGAAGCCTTTTCTTGTTTGTCACAAATTATAATGCAAGTTTTTGAAAAATTTAAATTCACTCTAGTTCGTTATGTATTTTACCATATGTATGTTATTTATCAACTTAAAAAAAGGAAAGTCAAATTGTTATATTCAATCTATGTATATCTACTGCATAAATCTTAGTCATTAAAAAAAGGTATTAAAATGTCAACATACTAAAAGAAACTACTTCCTTTTTGTTGTCCAAGGGTCTGATTCTAAGCTTTGTAGCTCTAAACACTAGGCTTATGTACACATTGATTAGGTTTAAGAGATTGATACACGCCAACAAAACTCAAAAGAGGCTAAAGTAAACTGGATTGTAATTTATTAATTTGTTATAAAAAATACACTACAAATTGACCTATATACTCTAACTGGCTAATGAACAGAATCTGAGAAGTCAAATTCATATGAGCACGTTGCTTGATAGGCATGGAATCAACAATGAAAATGGACTACATTGTTTTAATGGCCTTGACATCGAGCAATTAATAGTGACAATAGGATACACTTGTATGGTTAGGGTTTCCTTTCCAGGACAAATGTTAGATAAATACCACTAAATTCTACTTTTACATCTCCCTTTAATAGATGCCAAGCAGACCATTCCCTTTTTGTTAACATTTTTTCCCTCGGTTATAAATTACATTCTAGTCACACCTTTCAATCATATTCTGGGCACCTTCAAACACACATGTATGAAATCACCTCAATCTTATAATTTTTATATTTTTAAAACAAAAATATAATTGTACCATGTTCAAGGACTACTGAAAAAAACAAGCAACTGTTTCCTTGGTATTATTTCAACCAAATATCATAATCTGTCTTATACACACCCTTCAAGTGAAGATCAAAAGCATTAATACCTTAAATCGGCAAAAGGGATTTTCTTGTGTGAATTCCACTGGTGGTATGTTATTGTTGAAATAACCTTTTCCGGTTCCCCAAAAGGCCTGCAGTTGATTCCATTTTGCCAAAATAGCATCTCTCTCATCTCCTAACAGCGTTGGAGCAGAAAGAGCACTTGCAGTATTTATCAGTTGGTTGGACTGGGCAGGAGCCTGTGTAGGCTGACCAAAGAGACCACCTAATGCTAAAAATATATCCCAAAATTAGTATTTAAAAAAAAAAAATTAAGAGCCTAAGTATGGTAGGCAGCATAGTGACCCCTATACACAAAGATGTCCATATCCTAATCCCCATAATTTGTAAATATGTTACCTTACACAGCAAATGGACTTTGAAGATGTGATTATGAGATTAAGCTGGGATTATCCTGTGTTACCAGAAGGAACTCAACATAAATCATAGAGGAAGAGGGAAGTCAGCATCAAAGTAAAATCTGAATATAAAGGAGCTATAAGCCACGAAATCCAGAGAAACTCTAGAAGCTGGACAAGGCAAAGGACTTGATTCTCTCCTAGAATCTCCAGAAGTAACACAACCCTGCTGACATACTAATTTTAACCCAGTGAAACCCATTTCTGCATTTCTAATCCACAGAACTATAAGATAATAAATTTTTTGGTTTTTTTTAAGCCACTAAGTTTGTGACACTTTTGTTATGGCAACAATAAAAAATTAACATAGCCAGGCTGGCAGTTACATAGCTCAGTGGTTGAGCATTTACCTATGAACCAGGAGGTCACAGTTTGATTCCTGGTCAGGGTACATGCCCAAGTTGCAGGCTTGATCCCCAGTAGGGGGCATGTAGGAAGCAGCCTATCGATGATGTTTCTCTCATCGATGTTTCTATTTCTCTATCCCTCTCTCTTCCTCTCTGAAATTAATAAAAAAATATTTTTTTAAAAAGAAAATAGCTTAATCAATAAAGGAAAAATATATATTAAAAAAAGAAAAGAAACTAATATACTAGGACAATCCTTATAATGTTAAACTTGTTCAATTAACTTTATTACTAGCACACAAACTTGGATCCATATTAGACCCACACCAAAAAAATAAAAAAGGACATAGATATGGAAAAGTTAATTTTGCAAAGTTGCAAAATTATCTTTTAAACAACCTTTATTGTTGTTATATTTGTATAATAAATACACATTGGAAGATAAAAAATAAGCAATAAGAATCATTATATCAATGTTTATCAATAACAGCTTAATAAACACTTTTCCTTCTGGTTAACAAGAAAAATATAGTGAAAAGAACAAATGGACTAACCATCAATATTGTAGGATAAAGCTTTAGCTGGCTGTGTAGCTTTGGGAAAGTTACTTAATCTCTATGTGCTACAACTTTCCAATAGTAAGAAGGGCAAAGATGTTAGATCAGATCAATATTTTCAAAGTGCAAGATAAATAAGTACCCCTGGTATGATGTAGCTGTCAAGCAATAGCTGAGTTACTAAATGGACTCATTCCTATAAGAAAATGTCTCATCCTAGCCCATTTGGCTCAGTGGATAGAATGTTGGCCTAAGGACCGAAGGGTCCTGGGTTCGATTCCAGTTAAGGGCACATACCTTGGTTGTAAGCTCCTCCCTAGCCCAGGCCCTTGTCAGGGCACATGCAGGAGGCAACCAATCAATGTGTTTCTCTCACATCGATATTTCTGTCTTTCCCTCTCTCTTCCACTCTCACTAAAAATCAATGGAAAAATATCCGTGGGTGAGGGTTAAAATAAGTCTCTTTAGGCACTCTCCCTTCCCCCACAGGCACTTATTTCCTAAATTCCAAGGGACCCCACAACACTTGCAACCAGGGGAGCAATGGGCAGTGGCAACTCATCCCAGGCTAACCCCATGAACCTGTCTCCAAGGCCCCCTTTTCTCTGACTTCCCTGTAAGCCAAAGCAGCCCAGCCTAGGTTCTCCTGTTGCTTCCTCTATGCCCTCCCTATTTCACTGTCCTAAGTGTGTTTTTGCTGTTGTCAAGAAATTCTTGCCTGCTTTTCTACCAACATAAATAAATAAATAAATATCTTTTAATTATTTGGTTATATTTTCTAGAAAAGTTTGGTTGGTGCCAGTATGCCTTTAATGTTTCATGACTTGCTTATCTCACTTTTTAAAAAATGTTTTTATTGATTTTAGTGGAAGAAGTGAGAAACAGAAACATCAATGAGAAACATCTATCAGTTGCCTCCCGCACACCCCCTACTAGGGATTGAGCCTGAAACCTGGGCATGTGTCCTGACCAGGGATCGGTGACCTATTGGTGCATGGGGTGATGTTCAACCAACTGAGCCACATGACTGAGCTTATCTCACTTTTTAACAAAGGGCTGAAGATGTCTAAGGCTCAGAGCTTAAGGCACAAAGGTGTCTGGCTAGAATTTATTAACACTATTATATTTTCTTTGTACTTAAATTTTGATTATCTTTTCTTTATAGCAAATGACACTGGTTTTCCTTTTATAGCAAGAAATACAGAGGATGGACAAAAGAATATGTTAAATTATACTATAGGAATGCAATCAGTAAAGTCCTGACTGAAAAACTCCATAGGACAAATTAGCTGATTTCTTTAATAAATTGAAAAATAAAAAAAGAGAGCTAAAAGAGGAACTTACAGAGATTTAAGACAAATAAAGCAATATTGTTTACACACTTGAGTGACAAAACTATAAAAGGAAGTGAATATAGTAAATGACAGGTCTACTAAGTTCCTTTCATGGGGAAATGATTAGGAGGGGAATGTGGAGGGCTTCTGAACAGACTGGCCAGGTCCATCTTCTGACATGGGCAGTGGTTACCAGAGTGTTCACTTTATATATAATTCATTAAGCTGTACTTTTGTGCAGTTTTCTATATTTTTGTTATTTATTTTTAGCAACAAAAAATTAAAACTAAACCCAGAAAACTTACATCCTAATCATGTCAACCAGACTTCTCCCAAGTTATCATTTCTATCCTATCTAATAGAGAAACATGGTAATTAGCCGTACCTCCGCTACCCTTCCCATTGGCTAATCAGGGCGATATGCAAATTAACTGCACAGGCCAGACTGAGGGACCCCCGAGTGCACAAATTTTTGTGCACCAGGCCTCTAGTACTGTTATAATTTTATATTGGAAGTAAGATGAAAACCTCATACTTACTAGTTTGTTGTTGCTGCTGCTGCTGTGTATTAAATCCTCCAAATCCCAATCCAGTTCCCAAACCAGTACCTAAACCAGTACTAGTTCCAGTTGTGCCAAAACCAGTACCAAATCCAAAACCTTTGTTCTGAGTACCACCGAAGAGTCCTTTTAATGAAAAATTGAAATTGCATAAGTTAAAAAAATCTGAGCTCTAGCTCACTTCTACAAGTGACTTAAGATTGTCCTCTTACCAGTAGTGCCTGTGTTAGTTGGAGCAGAAAAGCTGAATGCAGAACCTGCTGTTGTAGATGTTGTCCCAAATCCTCCGAACCCACCTAATTATAAGGGGATAAATAAAATAGAAAGACTCTTTTGTATACATAAGAGGTAATTTTTTTCAAATTATTTTATAAGTAATTGCTATGCATAAAGACAAAATATATTGATCTAATTTTCCTTTCTCTACTTTCAACTTCATTTTTAAAAAAACTATTCTACTTATCAAGAAATCAGTATGTTGCAAGAAATAAGCCACAGAAGTATTTAAACTAGAATACCTCAATGCAATATATACCTTTCAACTAAAGGGATGATTAACAGTTATAGCTGAGAAAACATGTTAAGCCATTATGTTTAACAAACACTAAAATGACTATGTATGTACTTTTAGAGTAGGGAATGCAAATTCAAACACCTAGAAGATTTAGGCTGATAACATTAATGCGTGGTGGAACTATTCAATGTGAACAGTTTGAAAAAATAGCAGCAGTTCCTAAATTCCAGCAGACTACTGCTGCAGGAGAATGGTAGTTTAGCAGTGTTATATATTCCCATTTTTACCCCCCAAGTAAATAGAAGATCTAGATTTTCTATGTGAAATTTATAGAATTTTAAACCCTAATTTTTGCAACTAATTCAAATGTTTTTAAAAATAGTGTGCAAACAGATCATAATGGCAGAGTGTGTTGATAGCTTTCAACCTTGGCTTGGTCAATTAATTTATAGTCTACTTTAGCTTATATTTCTACTTAGTCTCCACTGAGACTAAGCAACTTTTCAAACAAAACATACCAATACATTGACCTCTATACAACAAAAATGTTTCTCTGAGGAAGAAGTGAGAGAGGAAAGAAACAAGTGGAAGGCAGTGGCAGGGAAGGTGAACAGAGCTATCACAGGCCTCTGTGATAGCTATCGGAGTTTGGCAAATCTGACAGATATGCAAATTACACTTGGGTAAGTGTAGAGACAAAGCAATCTTAACTATAGCTAACTTGACATATGAATGGAATGGGATACTAGCCAATCTAAAATTGTTTTATGTATTTTCTTTATTGTCGGTTTTTACCTGATACTAATGTGGTGCCAAAAAGACTTTTAAGACAAATATTCATCAATATTGTAACATAGAAAATAATAAGAAAAAACCCCCAACCCTTTGATATTCACCATATAATTCTGATATGGAAAATTACTCAAGAGTAGACTGCATGTCACCCTGGCCGGTTTGGCTCAGTTGGTTGAGTGTTGTACCATGCACCAAAAGGCTGCTGTTTTGATTCCTGGTCAGGGCACATGCCTGGGTTGTGGGCTGGATCCCCAGGAGGGGGCGTGTAGGAGGCAGCCAATTTATGTTTTGCTCTCACATAGATGATTCTCTCCCTCTCCCTTCCTCTCTCTCTCTCTCTCTCAATAAAAATCAAATAATAAAAGAAAAGACTCTATGTTGCATGCAGGCACAACCACTCTATTTACTTGTATGCTAGGGCAATACTGCAAAACTGGAAACAATCTTTTTTCTTACTTCTCCCTTCCATAGAAAAACTAAGATATACTCTGAATTGACTACATGATAAAAATATCAGTCAGGTCTTATCATACCAAAAATGTTTATTATTAACATCAATCTGCAAAGATACAAAATTAAAAAGTAGACAAAATTTCTATCAGTCCTTTGGTAAAGGCAAAGTTAATGAATAATGTATATAAAAGTAGTTAAAACACAATTATATTATCACAACTCAAAACTTAACAATGATAACTCCAAAGGAACACAAAATCAAGCACATAACAAAAGATGTATTTATTGTTGGTGAATTACAACTGGGTGGTTTTGTCCGGAAACACAAATTTGAAAAAAATGTCTGTTTTACCCAGTGCCAATTTTAAGCAAACACGGAAAAAATAAACACACCAAATGACAGTAATATGTGATCTTTAAATATATCTTTATGATAATAGATCATTTTATTTTTGGAATTTTCAAGTATTCTTCAAAACGTCTTCAAATCAAATACCAAAGTGATACTCACATTGACAAGTTACTGCACAAAATACCAGAACTTCCCAAATAGTTTTAGAGAACTAAAAAGTTTCAGGAAATAAAGTTTACCAAATGCATATAATTGGCATGGGCATAAGTGGCATAATGTAAGGAAATATGGACAACAGATTCATATACGAGCAGCTGAGGAACAAGACTTTTCTATAGGGTCATTGTAAGTATACATAGACATATTTTAAATTTATACACATATACACACATTATAGTTTGTGCTTTGCAAATTTTTCAATGAACTTTAAACAATCCATCTAGATAATAAAATCTTCATAATTACCATTTTGAATGCAAAGATGTCTAGCCTATCTTTTAGAACTCAATGCTGACAATAAATTAAACTGCCTCTCTGATCATTTCTTACAATTTTCTAGGAAAAAACTGAGGATTCCTTCTATAATTACACATCTTACAGAAACGTTTACTAATATGCTGAGTTGAACAAAGAAATGCATTATTATTATACAGGTTAAAAAACAAAACAGGTTACTGCTGTTCGTATAAGACAATGTCCTCTTGGGAAACACAAGGACAATAAAATGAAATTCCAATGAGAGATGCAGGAAAAATGAAAAAAGTGACTGCAGGAGTCCAAGAATCCCATGAAAATGGGCCTGACTGCTGAGCTTATACTTTGGAAGGAATATGTAATAATTTGGAAGATATACTCTAACTCAAAAATAATAATTCCAAACTACTTGGAAATTATGTTCTGTCCAATTGAATACAAATTTAACAAAGGAACATAACTTGCAAGACTTCCCAAAACGAAATCTTGATACAAATGTTACTGATTCGACATCAGGAGATAAATGTCCTTTCCTCAGACAAGTTACTGTTCTTTCCCAAACTCCAGGAATCACAACACATTCTTGGACTCCAGCTCCCAGCATTCGTTACACATACGACCCGAGTATCTACCTGCACTTGCCAGACTGTTACCAAAATTGAACGGAGTCGCCGAGGTAGTCGGAACACCGAAATTCCCAATATTAAAGTTCACTGCAGGGTTAGCAGCTAATCCGAAACCCCCAAAATTAAACCCACTGGCGGTGGAGTTGGCAGTCTCAAGCCCACCAAATCCTGATAGGCGTGTAGGCAAAGAAAGACAAATTTAAAAGGGGAGAGGGGAAGAAACACAAGAAAAGAAAGCAAGATAGGATTAGAAGCGTCTGTAGGAAGTTTCCCAGAAGTGAACAAAAGACAAACCTTGACTTTGCTCCAAATAAATTAAGAAAGCGGAGGTGGGGACAGGAGAGAGGAGCAGAGGGGCTGGGGCGAAGGCTCCCGCCTCCCGGGGGCTGGGACCAAAGGAGCCGCAGGGCAGCGCCGGAGCCCCCGCCTAAGCTCTCCGGGCCGGCAGCCGGCGCCCAGCGAGGGTTCCCGCCGGGACCCGAAGCTGGGGGAGGAGGGAGGGCGGTTCTCCGGGGGGGAAGAGGGGAGCCGCCTCCGGGCTGTCCAACTCCCCCGCGGCAGGAAGCGAACCCTAGGAGCGCAGGGTCCGGCGGGACCCACGCTCCGCGTGCCAGCGCCGGGGTGGGTCCCCGTCCCTCCGCGGCCTCCTCCGGAGCCTGCTCGGCCAGCTCCGCGCCGCCCGCCCTTTGCCGAAGCCCTAAAGTCTCCGCCCCGACAGGAAACCCCGGGAACCCCGAGCCGGAGAGTCTCGGATCGAAGCGGACGCGAGACCTCCCCAGGAGAAGGTCCGGGGGCATTACTCACCCGTGGGAGCTGCGGTGGCTGCAGCGGTGCCCGAGGTGCCCGAGGGAGCCCCAAAGTTGAAGGCCATGTCGCGGGAGCAAGGGACCTAGAAGCAGCTCCCGCGACACTCGGTGCACTCCGCTTTTTGGTCCGGCGGGGAAACTTCCTCCGGCTCACGGAGTTCCGCCCCTTTTCGGCCCTAGGCTATGGGCCGGAACGCGGAGAGGCGTGGGGGGTGGGGCCTGGAGGGGGGACACGCCCCGCCCGGGTAGCTTCCGGGGGCTTCGTGACTTCCTGTGGCGTGAGCGTCACAAGCAGGGTGAGCTGCCGCCGATCCGTCAGAGGCGCGCCGCCTGGGAGCCCTTGCAGACTGCGGGAGGTCGGTCCCCGGCGAAGATGTGCAGAGCGGGGTGTGTCAGGAAGACAGGGCGGGAGAGAGCCGAATCCTCCTCCTCCGTAGCGGAGCCCGTGGGTAAAGCGGAAACTGGAAACTCGGGACGCTGTGTGTCCTGCAGAGTCCTGGGAGTGGGTATTTTTAAAAGTGGGGGGCGAAAGGGGTGCCTCTGAAAACGATGTCTCTCTAGCTTTTTTAATGTGACAACCCTTGTAGAATGACTTGATTCTTAAATCTGTGTGCTTGTATAACTTTAATAAAAATGAAAATAGCAACAAGCCATGGTAGCTATCAAAATTGCAAATGTCCTTGGACCTCCAAACGTTATCTTGTAAACGATTTGGCAAGATTATGGAATACGAGGTTACTCGTGACGGCATTGTTTATAAAACCAAATTATTGGAAACAAGCGGGTTGGCTTAAGGAATACTCTTGAGACGTGAAACTGGAACTGAAAGTACAGGAAAGACAATTTAGAGCATTGCATTGGAGAGCAGTGAGAGCTCTGCTGTGTTAGGGTGAGGACAGTAGGAGCAGAGACTGAGAAGCACGCGAAGCGCTTGATGGGTGGGATGCAGAGGGAAGGGGACGGAGAATGTAGCTAGAGTCCCTGGTTCCTGGCGTGTACAGCTGGGTGAATTGAGATGCCATTCCCCAGCAATGGGAACTGGGGGAGAAGACAAGGAAAACCGAGTTCCTTTCTTTACTTGCTGTGTTATGGGTTAGCTCAACGAGATAGATCACCGACTCAGAATTTAAATTTTAAGAGCCTTTATTAAGCTGGCCAGCTGACTACCAGCTGTGTCCCTCCCGTAAGAGCCTCACAGCTTGCAGTGCAGACCGAAAGTACAGCAAGACCTTTTATCTGCAAAGACTTCAAAGTATTTTTTTTTTAAAAGAAAAAAACAAACTGCAAAGCGGTTCATTAGCCGTTCCTGGTACTGGCAGGGTAAAAAGTTTACTTAAAATTTATGAGCAGGGTCACACCTGGCTGGGTTCAATCATAACACATTGCTTTTCTAGCGAGATAATTAGCAATTTTTCTCTCCCATGGTCCCTGCCCCTAGCACATTCCCTACTGGTCTTATGCCCGAATCAAATCTTTGATTCAGCGTCCTCCTCTAAGATTCTGGAGTATTGGGTGTGTAGGACCATGAGCTTGACAGCTTGGATTCGGTCTTGGATAAAATTGAGGAGACACCTGAGCAGGCAGGGTCCGAAAATGAGACCTACTATTAGGAGGAGGAGGGGCCCTGCCACAGCGGATAGGAGGGTTGTGAGCCACGGGGACCAGGAGAACAAATTCTCATACCAGTTCTCCTCTGCCCTACGGGCCTCTTCTCTGTCCATTAGCCGTTTCCTTAACTGACTTAAACTTTCTCTGATTACCCCGGAGTGGTTAGTGTAGAATAGTGATTCCCAAAGTGGGTGCTACTGCCCCCTGGTAGGTGCTGCAGCGATCCAGGGGGGCGGTGATGGCCACAGGTGCATTTGGGGGCGATGAGTAACTGCTATTAAAATTTAAAAAAAAATTTTTCTAGGGTACTCAGGTCTTGGTCAATTTGATTACCCAGTGCTTTGTAATTTTGATGTCCTGTCACTAGGGCGGCTGTCCCTACAGCTGTGGATCCTGCAATTCCGAGTCCTACGAGTAGGGGAACCAGAACCCGGCCTCTCTTAATCCGCCGAGGCTCTATGAGGAGGTGCTCCCTTCCTCCTTCCCCTGAGTAATAATACACTTGTGGCAGGATATGAGTTAGGACGCAGAGCCCTGGCTCGGGCCCAGTCTGGAGGTTTAGGGAGAGTATGCAAGGGGTGATTCTGGTGATGTATGCCCACCAGGTACCATTTGGGGCCACCAGGTACCAGGGGGCCCCAGACCCTGGTCTCTCGGGAAGTAGGAATGTCTGGTTACAATTTTCTGCATAGGGGGAATCTGGGAGGGAGTAATTGGCAGATGCGACACACAGCCCAGCTCCAGTAATATCTCCTAAAGTTAATCCCCTCCTCCCTTTTCCCCATGTACATAGTCCTGGGGTTTCTGCATCCACGGACACGTTGCGGACGTGGGCCGCACTTGCCCCAAATGGAGCTGAAGCTCCGATCCCCACGTAATAGGGGGGCTCGGGGTTGAGGCACAACCAGCAGTCTGCAGTAAGGTCGGGCGCACTTTTGTTCAGAAGTTGGAACGAGGCTTCCAGCGGCGCGAAATGTCTGGTCTCAGCAGAGCTCCCCGAGGCGGAGGCCAGGTTACTGCATCCCAGCGACTTGCCTCAGTCCTTGATGATGGTGGTAGCAGGCTCGTCACACGTGGGGCCGGGCTTGGTCTCCTGACCTCGGGTCGCTGAGGGGCCAGGGGGCCAATTGGGTTGGGTGGTCGGGGTATTTCCCGTCGCTGGATAGTAAGTAGTACCCCAGGGTCTGGCCCAGAGACATATAGCCTCAATCCCCATGTCTTTCCCCTGGTCCAGTCTTTAGCCCAGTATGCCACTGGTTTGATGACAATGGGGTTGCAGTTTCCAACAGTACAGTTCCTTTCCGGGGCCCCTGGCCGCACCTGTCGGGTGAATCGTATGTCCCTGTCCGGAAGCTTTGGGGGCCATTTGGCATAGGTTTCACAGCCCCACTGTCCACAATAATAATCCTCCTGGTCCCCACACTTCAGAACGGGAATCCGGGGCTGGCGGGCAGACATATAGGGGAGTACGCCATAGTTGTTGCTCAGTCCCTCGGGTCCCGCAGCCATAGGTGGTTGCGGCCCTGTGTGTAGCCATTCCCCCTGGGATCCCCAGCTGCGACCCGGCTGAGCCCAAATTCATGAGCCTGGGTCTGTCCTGGGGCAGGTTCCAATCCTCCCCGAAGAGGCTACACAGGTCAAACCGGAGAGTCGGTTCACCGGTGCCCGTTTCTCGGGCCAGTACTACCCCGTCCGTGGTGCGGATCACCTCCCAGGCATAATGGGCCTGGTGGGAAAGGGGCTTACCGAACCTCCACATGACAGCGAGCAGCAGTAGATAGATCATGATGCAGGTACTAGTTTCACCTTTAGTGGGTCCTGGGTTAGTTTCACTTTCCACCTCCGGGGGCTGTCACCGCTGCCAGCTGCCTTCACTTGGGTGCGATGAATCCAGTGCCTCTTTCCTGCAACTTTGATGGCGGTTGGAGTGCTCAGCACCACCTGGTAGGGTCCATCCCATCTAGGTTCCAGGCTGCCAGGGTCGTGACGCTTCACCCAAACGAGATCACCCGGAGAGAAGGCAGGCTGTGTTGGACTGGTTCTCGGTGCGTCCTCCTCCCGTACGTTTCTCACCACCCGTCGTGCCGTTGTGGCGCTGCTCTGCAAAGCCTGTAAGGACTTATGCAAATTTCAGGTAGACAGCTGGGCAAGATCTTCCTCCCTTAGGCAGGGAAGAAGAGGTGGTGGCCTCTTCAAACATAATTTCAAAAGGGGTGAGTCCTTTTATGTACGGGGTACACCTAGCTCTGAGGAGAGCAAAAGGAAGGAGACTTACCCAGTTTTCGCCAGTCTCTAATTTTAACTTAGTTAATTTTTCCTTTAAGGTCCGATTCATCCTCTCTACCTGTCCAGAACTCTGTGGTCTATAAACACAATGCAATTTCCAGGTAACCCTCAGGGCCTTAACTATGGATTGTGTAACTTTGGCGATGAACGCTGGGCCATTTTCGGACCCCATGTATAGTGGCAGGCCAAACCGGGGGACAATTTCAGTGAGGAGTTTCCTAACTACTACCTGTGCTGTCTCTGCCTTGGTTGGGTATGCCTCAGAGAAGGTATCAATGAAAACCAGCAGGTACTTATACCCTCCTTGTCCTCCTGGTATCTTGGTGAAGTCCCCTTCCCAGTGTTCTCTGGGGTTTTGACCTCGGAATCGCTGCCCCGGCGTGGCCACAACAGGGGGCCCTGGGTTTACCCGGGCACACACTTGGCACCTCCTAGCCAAGTCTTGAGATATTTTCTGGAGCCCTGGGATGTAAAATTCTCTTCCCAGTAGTTCTGATAGCTTCGTTCCCCCGAGGTGGGTGCTTTGGTGGGTCTGGGAAGCGATGGTCCGC
The DNA here is from genome assembly GCF_000147115.1 of Myotis lucifugus. Classification (NCBI taxonomy): domain Eukaryota; kingdom Metazoa; phylum Chordata; class Mammalia; order Chiroptera; family Vespertilionidae; genus Myotis; species Myotis lucifugus. The sequence goes on from NW_005871535.1 coordinate 630,356, forward strand.
CCCAGGGCTTCTGGCACTATAGGCCTCCCGTCCGGCAGAATTAGCCATCCAGCCTCTCCTTCCCGGGCCCCTAGTTTTACAGCTAGCCTCTGCTCCCCCGGCAGATAAGTAGGCTTCTCTGGGAGCCTTTGCGCTGGCAGGGCTACGAGAACTTCTAGGGGCCCTACTGGTCTTTTAGCCACATCCTTGGCGGTTTGGTCTGCAAACCGATTTCCCTGTGCTTCGGGACTATTTCCCTTCTGGTGCCCCCGGCAATGAATTACCGCCACTTCCTTTGGCCCCCATATGGCTGCCAGGAGGTTAAGTATTTCAGAAGCATTTTTAATGTCCTTTCCTCCTGAGGTCAGGAGGCCTCTTTCCTGATATAGGGCCCCATGCACATGTTCAGTGGCGAAAGCATACCGACTGTCTGTGAAAATGTTCACTCTTTTTCCTTTTCCCCAACGGAGGGCCTGAGTGAGTGCTATGAGTTCTGCCTTTTGGGCGGAGGTGCCTTGTCCTAAGGCCTGTGCCCAGAGAACCTCCTTTTGTGTCACCACTGCCGCCCCCGCATACCGGGTACCTTCCTCTACGATGCTGCTCCCGTCCGTGTAGAGGGTCTCATCCGGATTCTGCAGGGGCTGGTCCACAAGGTCCTCTCGGAGGGAAGTGAGGGCAGTCAATGTCTCCTCGCAGTCATGCGAAGGGGGCTCTGCCTCCTCGTCAGGGAGGAGTGTGGCCGGGTTCAAGGCAGCTTTTTTCAGGAAGCTGACTCGTGGTGGGTCTAGCAGTAACACCTGGTACTGGGTAATGCGGGCGTTGGACATCCATCTCTCCGGGGGGCTCCTTAATAAGGTCTCAACTGCATGCGGAGCAACTACTTGGAGATTTTGGCCAAAGGTTAGCTTTGAGGCTTCCTTTCCAGCAGGGCAGGGGCTCCAATGGCTCTCAAGCAGTTGGGCCATCCCGAGGCCACCGGGTCAAGTCTCTTAGAGAGATAAGCTACGGGGCGTTTCCACGGTCCTAGGGGTTGTGTGAGGACCCCTTTCGCCACCCCTTTGTTTTCAGCTACATATAGCTGAAAGGGTTTGGTTAGGTCTGGCAGGGCGAGTGCCGGGGCGCTTACCAGGGCTTCTTTCAGTCTCTTATAAGCCTCTTCTTCCTTTTCTGTCCAGATCAGGGCGGCTTCCTTTCCCCCCATTGCAGAGTATAGTGGTCTTGCAATTTCTGCAAAACCTAGTATCCATAGCCTGCAATAACCACCGCCCCGAGGAACTCCCGGACCTGCCTTTTGGTGGTAGGCCTGGGGATTGACAAGATGGCCTTTATTCTGCTACTGGATA